>NC_080539.1:210049367-210241867 GCF_028640845.1 Ahaetulla prasina
ACTAGCTGGAAGCTACTTTCTTAAAAAGTAAACACCTGTTCAGACTGTCAGAACATTGCTGGTGGTAAGATTCCCAGACATCTGGCAAAGGGAGAATGTATCCTCTTTTTTGTCCTCATGTCCTTCATCCTGCAGGCATAGCTTTAAAATCAAATACTATCCAGCTTCTTGAGTGAACTTATTTATTTATTTTGGGCTGCTTTCACAACAGTAGCCATTGAAACTTTTATGTATATTGTGATTTTGTCAATCGTTTGCTTTCTTCCCCTTGTTCGGTGACAGACTCGACAGCTTACATTTACGTTGTTTAATTTATTTCCTGATTCCAGCAACTGGCTTCTATCCAGCCCCTTCAAATCTGTGATTACTATAGTCTGTAGATCACAGAACTCATCATAAATTTCTATGGTGAAATTTGAAAAGCATGTCATCGTCAATTCTATATTATCGCTAGCGGTTTTTCTTTTTGTTAAAAATAATTAGTTGTTTTTTTTTTACTGCCATCGAGAGTGTGAAAAGTAAGTATTTCTTTATTCAGGGATGCGATTAAAAACGAAGGAAAGTGTTTGGTTTGCAACAGTTATTTGCCCACTGCTAGTAAGGGGTTCACCAGTCTTATGTACCGCATAGACAGGGAGAAGCACAAAAACATGCTAAGGGATTCAGCTTCATCAAGCAAAGTAATATCAATTTTTTTCAGCCTAAACACTCAATGGTACTTATAGAAGTGTGTGCTGCTGAAGCAACGTTAGGATTTCATACAGCTATTCATTGTCAATCGTACAAACTGCAGAACTGTGTTGCTGATTTGAGATTCCAAAAACTGCAAAAATAAATATAACATGCACTAGAACAGAGTTCCTCAACCTTTTTGGGTTGGCAGCCCAGAGTGGGGGGAGGGGGGAAGAAGTGATGGTTTTGTGGGAGGAGCAGGCATATATGTGCACACGCGAGCACCCGTTGTTCACTCAAATGGGGCCATGAGCGCCTGCAATCCTATGCCACCACCAGCCACTCACACAACCCAGTTGCAAATAGGCTGTAGCCTGCTAGTAGGATCCAGCCCACAGGTTGGGGACCCCTGCACTAGAACCAAAACTAAGGCAATTATAAACCATGTTATTGCACTTGATACTATTTCCAAACTCATGAAGTCACTATGTGATGGTAAATGTTTTGGAACTGCAACTGATGCCAGTGACTAGGGGGCACAGAAGATTTTTCCCATTGATTAGTTCTTTACAGGAAGGCTGGTGGGATCCAGACTAAGATTTCTGAGCAAGACAATACTCCAAATGATTGTTTACTACTATATCACAATACATTTTGAACACTATGGCAAGATATGATGTGTCCTCAAAATGTGTTGCCTTCACAGGGGACAATGAATAGAATAGAATAGAATTTTTTATTGGCCAAGTGTGATTGGACACTCAAGAAATTTGTCTTGGTGCATATGCTCTCAGTGTACATAAAAGAAAAATACCTTCATCAAGGTACGACACTTATAACATTTGATGGTAGTCATAGGGTACAAATAAGCAATCAGGAAACAATCAATATCAGTATAAACCATAAGGATACAAGCAACAAAGTTACAGTCATACAGTCATAAATGGAAGGAGATGGGTGATGGGAACGATGAGAAGATTAATAGTAGTGCAGACTTAGTAAATAGTTTGACAGTGTTGATGGAATTATTTGTTTAGCAGAGTGATGGCATTTGGGAAGAAACTGTTCTTATGTCTAGTTATTCTGGTGTTCAGTGCTCTATAGTGTTGTTTTGAGGGTAGGAGTTGAAACAGTTTATGTCCAGGATGTGAGGGATCTGTAAATATTTTCACAGCCCTCTTTTTGACTCATGCAGTATACAGGTCCTCAATGGAAGGCAGGTTTATTTATTTATTTATTTATTTATTTCGTCACAACAATATATGTAGGTATCATACAAAAAGATTATATAGTATATAAACACATATTTGAGTAAATATTAGGAGTTATAAGCATATATATATATATGCTAATATATATATATATGCTTATAACTATATATAGCTATATATATATGCTAATATATATATATATATATATGTGTGTGTGTGTATATACACATATATATATATATGTTTTCTGAGGTTTTCGCGGGTGTTTGTATGTAGGTCTTTGGTTGTTCGGGTTTTCTCCCGCGTAAAATTGGAAGTGTCTTGGCGACGTTTCGACGAAGTCTCATTCGTCATCTTCAGGCTTCAGCTTCGTGCTTCTGGGAGCAATGTGTGACTGCAGCTGTTTCTTCCTTTTTAACTGCTAGTGGGGGTTTGAACTGATTGGGTGGAAGCTTGGCTGTGCTCTGATTGGATGGGGTTTTTTGGTGCTCTGATTGGATGGGGGGTGTCCTCTTTGGGTGGGGCTTGGTTGTGCTCAGATTGGTCTGAGCTGCAGGGGGATTTGAGCTGGTGACCTGCACAGCTGTTGTCCGGCTTCGTGTTCGCGGTCGTGCCACATCTTCACAGTGGGTGTCAGTCTGCTGCATGTATGGATTGGAGGGGTTTGAAATGGCTAATGTTGCAGCTGCGGTCTGGCTTCTGGTCCTTAATCGTGCTTCATGATCAGTGTGGGTTTGGGTCTGCTTTCTGGGTGGATGTGCGGTGGTGACATCCTGTGTGGACGTCGTGAGTGTGGGTCTGGTGTCATTCCTCGTGTTAGGGACACGTTTGTCAATAAGGGCAGGTTTCCAAATGGCTGGTAGGCGGGAGGTATCATCTCGTTTGTTCATGCTGTGTGGGCGTTTTTCTATCTCGATGGCTTCTCTGATTATTCTGTTGTTAAAGTGTTCAGTTTTGGCGATAGTTCTGGTCTTTTTAAAGTCAATATCGTGTCCTGTGGCTTTAAGGTGTTGGACCAGGGAAGAAGTTGGTTCCTCTTTTTTGACTGAGTTCTTGTGTTCTTCAATGCGTGCACTTATTCTTCTGTTGGTTTGTCCAATGTATGTGGTGGGGCAGGCGGTGCATGGGATTTCATATACTCCTTGATTTTCTAACTCAATTTTGTCTTTGGGGTTTCTTAAGATGGTGGATATTTTTTGGTTTGTGCAGAATGTTGTCTTGATGTTGTGTTTGTGGAGGATCTTGCTGATTCTGTCTGTGGTGCCTTTTATATATGGGAGGAGGGCTGTGCCGTTTTCTTGTTCTCTGTCTTGGATTTTAGTGGGGGGTTCTTTTGGATTAGTTTGGTAATCTTATTTCTCTGGAATCCATTGGATGTTAGTACATTTGTGAGAGTGTGTAGTTCGGTTTTTAGGTGTTGTTCATCAGCTAAGCGTTTTGTTCTGGAGATGAGTGTCTTGGCTACGGAGTTGCTCCCAGAAGCACGAAGCTGAAGCCTGAAGATGACGAATGAGACTTCGTCGAAACGTCGCCAAGACACTTCCAATTTTACGCGGGAGAAAACCCGAATAATCAAAGACCTACATATATATATATATATGAAGAAGAAAAGAAAAACAATATGACAGGAACGGTAGGCACGTTTGTGCGCTTATGCACGCCCCTTATGGTCCTCTTAGGAAAGGGGTGAGGTCAATAGTAGAAAGTTTTTGGTTAAAGCTTTTAGGATTATGAGAAGAGACCACGGAGTCAGGTAAAGTATTCCAAGCACTGATGATTCTGTTACAGAAGTCATATTTTCTGCAATCTAGATTAAAGCGGTTGACATTAAGTTTAAATCTATTAGTTGCTCTAGTATTATTGCAATTAAAGCTGAAATAGTCTTTGACAGGAAGGACATTACAATAGATGATTCTGTGAGTTAAACTTAGGTCTTGTCGAAGGCGACGGAGTTCCAAGCTTTCTAAGCGTAGGATTTCAAGTCTGGTGGGATAAGGTATTTTATTGTTTTCAGAGGAATGGAGAACTCTTCTTGTAAAATATTTCTGGACACGTTCGATTGTATTGATGTCAGAGATGTGGTGAGGGTTCCAAACAGGCAAGCTGTATTCTAGAATTGTTCTAGCAAATGTTTTATATGCTCTGGTTAGTAGTGTGGTGTTTTTGGAAAAGAAGCTACGCAAGATTAGGTTTACAACTCTTAGAGCTTTTTTTGCTATGTAGTTGCAGTGGGCTTTGACACTTAGATCATTTGACATGAAAACTCCAAGGTCTTTAATGGGATGGGGGTCGTCTAATGATCCTCTGAAGTCTGTATCTGTCTTGTTGGGTTGCAGAACCGAATCAGACAGTTATAGAGGTGCAGATGACAGACTAAATAATTCCTCGGCAGAACTGTATCAGCAATGGTAATGTGAACTTTGGAGGTGTCAGTGGAAAACATGATAAAAATATGTTTTCCTGAAAGAAAACCTTAATAGGCCTATAGCTGGCATTAGATTCCCTGCTCATGTCCTCCACAACTACCTTCAGCTTAGTACTGATTTATTGAAATTGGCAATAATATTGAACATATTCAATCAGATTTCCAAGCTCACAGTTTAGATTGAGATTTTGAAAGGTTTTTGCAAATATACAGACGTTATCTGTTACCAATTATTGTAACACAATAAAACTAGATGGTTTAGTCTGTTTCCAGCTATTGAAAGATTTCGGAGGTCGTTTTCTGTGTTGAAGGACTATGTTCTTTCTATAAGTCAGCCAGCAGCTTTGATCAATAATGTTTTTGAGAACAATTTTGCAGAAGTTTACATCTTGTTTCTGCACTCATTGATGTCTGTCTTCCAGGGTAAGATTGCAAGCAGCTGAAAGTGAAGAATTGTCAGTAATAGAGGTGGTGAACCTCCCCCAATCACCATCTGAAGTTCTGAAAAGCGGGCTGAGTCAGACATTTATATCTGAAAGTTAGAGAGCTTGTGAAGACACTACATGAAAGACATCTAGAGAAAGAGTGTCAGTGTTTTGCAGAAGATATTAAATTGACATATGAAGGGTATATTAAGTGTTTGGAAAAGTGGTTAAACCCTTTCAAAGAATTTCACTGGTTTTGTCTGATGTGTTTGGATGCGGGAAAGGACACTTCATTTGACAAGCTGTTACCATGCAAACTTCACCTGAAGGAAAATGGCATAGCTTTGGATGACATACAATTAGTTGATCAGTACTGTAATCTTAAAATATTTGTGAACGAACAGAATGACCACTTCATCAAAGATCTTTTGCATGTACAATGGGTGTTTTTACTCCAAAGACTGCAAAAAGGCAAGTTCAATAGCCTTTATTGTCATTGTACATCATGTATACAATGTAATTGTTTCTCGGAAACATTTGTGAATTTTTCTCTTGCATTGCTGGACATAATACTAATGTCAAAAGGATATTCTGTCTGATAAACCCCCAGTGGCAAAGGAAAGAAATTGGCTAGCTGTTGATTCTGTCAACGGTGTAGTTTTCAAAAGCAACATTAAGAATATTGCCCATGAGAAGTTTCCCAAATACATTCTTGAAAATAAATATGTTTAGACAAAGCTGGGTCTTCTGCAAAAGTATTACTTTCCATGCATGTGTTTTTGAAAATAAAAAAAAATGCTGGAACAATATTGTGATTGAAAAATCAGACTTTCTGATTCTAGAAAAAAATAAATTCAAATACATATCTCCTCTTTTTCAATTGCCTGGCTCTCCTTTGCCCAATTCAAATATTTATTTACCCTAGCTGGTAGCTAAGATTTGTTGCAATGCAAATACTTCTCAGATTAATGTCCTAAATCTGTCCTAATTTGTGACCAAAAAAATTTACCATAGTTCACTGCTTGCATTAAAAACAATGTTGGTTCTTGAATACACTTAAAACACAATGTACATTTTAAGATAAAATTAGTGCAGTTTCAGACCAACCAACCAAGCAAAACTGATACAGCTAAGAACAAAAATGAAAAGATGTCCAACTACATTACAAAACTGAATATTAAATATAAAAAAACAGCAGGAGAGTAGTAGATGCTTGGCTTTCATGATATCTATAGCAATATTTAAATATCTGGAAAATCTGAGTATTGCACATCTTCTCTTTAAAAAAAATATGTTAAACCTCTCAATTGAATCTGGTGGATAAATACAAATAAAGGCCAACGTTTAAATCTCTTCTTGGAAAATGTATACTTGAGTCAGTTGCTGATGCTTGTTAGTCTACAGAGCCGTTCCAGTAATTCTTTTTTGTTCCATTAAAGACAAAGAGGTAGAGCAGGGGAAAAGGAAAAACACATTTACAATATTTGCTCTTAGAGAAATAGTTTTGCTTCACGCAACTAACAGATAATTTTCTTCTCTTGAAAATATTTAGGGATTAGAGAATAAAAGCATATTAGGATTGTCTCAACATATCCTAATGCAAACTCTCAAGAAGGTGCCTTACTTTCATGGATCCCCTATGCATCAACAAGATTCTTTAAAGCAGGGATCTCCAACCTTGGCAAATTTAAGCCTGGAGGACTTCAGCTCCCAGAATTCCCCAGCCAGCAAAGCTGGCTAGGGAATTCTGGGAGTTGAAGTCCTCCAGGCTTAAAGTTGCCACGGTTGGAGACCCCTGCTTTAAAGAATAGGATGTGTTTCTCTGCATCAGACAGAGGCAATAAAAGTTGGTATGTTATGAACAACACTGGGATACAGGCTTCTGAGCATCACACTGCCTGTTTTCTTTCAAAAAATGTGGGGTTTTTTTTTTAAATCTTGAATGCTGGAGATACCATCTTCTCCTTTGTCTTAACCAATTTACTATTATGGCCTTGCCTTGGTAGAAAATGTTAGTTCTTTTTTTATTATTATCGCTGCAGACCTGCATTTGCCAGTTTCAGAAGAAGCATGCTGTGAACATAGCATTACGTCTTCCTCTTTGGACACAAGAGCATCAAAGTACGGACAAAATTATAGAGTGTGTATGCAAGAACAGTGTCTAAGGATTAAATTTACATGCACACAAATGTCAGAAAAAGTAACAATGTTATATGTTTCCTGACTTCCAACTCTTCAAACCGATCCTTCAATCCACAAGTCCCCATGAGGGAGAGATGCTCTAGATCAGGGATGTCAAACTCGCGTTGTCACGGCGGCATCACATGACGTATTGGGACTTTTTTCCCCTTTGCTAAACTGGGCGTGGCCAGTACATGACGCATCCAGCCCACAGGCCAGGAGTTTGACAGCCCTGCTCTAGATCTTGTTATAAATTCAGATATCCTATTCCTACCCTCTTCAAGGAAAGACAAGTTTTGATCTTTTTATGGACAAAGAGTAGAATTCCATAGAAGTGTGTTGTCTGAGGTTGTGAAAGTATAGAGGAATGACTTCCTCATAGCCTCTGATTAAAGTTTTGAATTTGCAGAGTTCTGATGGAAGTCCAAGTAAACGAAGCAGAAGAATGGCTACTTCTGTAAAAATAGGTAAAATGTCTAGGCAAAAATCTACATTTGGTGCTTGATTTCTGTTTGCTTTGTTATAACAAAAATCTTATTGTGTACAAGTTAGGGAACAATGTGTAATTTCAGGCTAACAACTGGCTAACAGGCTAACAACTGGCTGACTAGCCGTTACTATGTGATGATCCCAGGAATTGGTTTTCCAACCAATGGACCAATGAAATTGCACTTGAGGGATTTTGGAGCCCCTGTTTTTAGAGAAGGAGAACAAAAATACGTTGCTTCTTTAATGAAAGCTTTGAAGGTCTTAGGGTGGCAAAATTCCTATAGACTTTTAAAATGTCCTGCTTTTCTCTGGTAGAGTCACAGCTGCCTTGTCTCTTGTCACAAAACTAAAAGAGGGAGCTAGGATCAAACGGAGGAGAACTTTTTCAACAGCTGCAATGAAACAGCAAGCCCTAGCATCCAATTCTCACCAAGAAAGGGAATTAAATGGCACCCCAGAAGTTTAATGTTCTGCAAAGGTCCATTCGTAGCATTTTGGTATTAGATGGCCGAAATCCATAAAGAGATATTTCTCCACAAATGTAACTGAACAGATATTGAGCACATTTATCTGCATTTGCTCACATTGTTCATGTATTACTCTTGATCAGCCCACTGCATGTATTGGACTGTAACTCCCGTTAGCCTTATGACCGTGGCCGGTTGACTTTGGGTAAAGGGAGTTATAGCTCCACTTTTGGAGGAAGTCAAGTATGGGCAAGTCCTATTCTCATTTCTGTTCTATTCTTTTGCTGTCTATTACATATTCGGAATTCAGAGTTAGTCCCTTTGAGAAAGAAGTGTGTTTTAGGCTCATATTAACAGGGATTAGATATACAGCTAGATGCAGACGTGTGTGTGTGTGTGTGTGTGGGTGTGTGTGTAGAAAGGTCGAGTGGCTTTTATTATCAAAGAAATTGTGTGTAAAACTGCACAATCCAGAATCACATCCTGAGCAATGGTTTGTTTTTCCCATTTTGTGTATCTTTACCTGAACCTTCCTTCTTTCTCTCAGTGCAATCAGAGCCTCTCAAGTAATCTTTCAGTTTCAGGAATTTTTCCATCAATCTCACACTTATAGGGATTCTTTTATAGGCAAAGTATACTCCTGTGAGTGGACAAAAGACTGGTGGCTAAGACCTTTTATTTTGAAACAGAATTATGGGACATCAGCAAGGATTAATATAAAGCAGACTAGAAACTCACAAAGAGAGAGAAAAAATATCACCGTCACTTTTATCCCAAAACATCACCGTTGAATAAGTAATATATAACACATATATATCCTGTAGGATAAAAGCACTTTCTGGTGCCACCTACTGTCAAAGGTAATGAACAAAATCACTAAATAGCTGTGTTGGCTTCATCATTTATTTTATTTTAAAACATTACGCATGCATCCTGATTTTCTTTGGTTCTTAATTACAAAGAAATATGGAGTTTGAAGTCTAGGAATCAAAAACTAGTTAGTTTCTGTATCCATGTTGATGGGACCAAACGAGAGCAAAGAAGGAGACAGGAAGATTAACTCACAACCCCCAAGGAGAAGCATAGATTGGCCAGTGTAATCATAATGGAATCTTGGTAGAATTTACTTCTAGCTAGTCAATCATGGGAAAGTTATGTGAACTACGGTAATCAGAAAATGACTCAGCACTGACAGAAAAGAGAGAGCATGGGAACTCAGAGAGCAGAGTAAGCAGAATTTCGTTGTAAATGAAAAAAGAGATAATCTTTACTGTAATTCCTGACCTAATGTAATTCCTCAGCTGATTGCAATTCCTTCTGCAACATCAAGTACTCTGAAGCACTTTTACTTTCCATTTGTGAATTTTATTTATTTGTTTATTGTTTGTTTGTTTTGCTCAGCTTGGATACTGCAAAGATGGACAGCATATAAGCTGAATATATCAGAGGTGGGTTTCAGCAGGTTCTGACCAGTTCTGGAGAACTGGTAGCAGAAATTTTGACTAGTTCGGAGAACTAGTTGCCCCATCCCATTTATTCTCTGCCTCCCGAGTCCCAGCTGATAAGGGGAGATGGGGATTTTGCAGTAACCTTCCCCTGAATTGGGGAGGGAATGGAGATTTTACAGTATCCCTCCCCTGCCCTGCCCACCAAGCCATGCCACGCCCACAGAACTGGTAGTAAAAAAATTTGAAACCCACCACTGGAATATACATACATACGTACATACATATATCATATAACAGTAACAATAATCAGATGGCAGAACTGGTTCTGTCATACACCCAGAAGGGACACCACCATTCCAGATCTTTAATGCTCTTTGGAATGTCCCTCAGATCTCAGGGGAAATCCAGAGGACTGTTAATAATGAGAATTTTTGATAGATTAATAAACAGATGTCAAGAGTTTATTTGTGCCCTCTTTTTCAAAACATGTTCCATTAAGCAGCATGAAACAAGAACAAAAGGCAATCGCATAAACCAAAAGTATAGTAGCATTGAAAATATTTGTTAAAATAAATACCATCAAGTACTGTTAGAGTAGGAAATAATGTTTATCCATTCTAACTCCCAGCAGCTAGTAATTCAATGAAAAAAAACGTTTATGTGGATCTCTTAAACAGAAAATTCTAGGAAACATCACCCAAAAATGAAAAATTAAAGCCCTCAGCCTTTCCTTCTCTTTTCATTTTAAGATTTCAACCTGGATTATGCTTCTGTAGTGGTACCTTGGTCCTCATCAGTAATTCATTCCAGAAGATGAACCAAACCCTAAAATTGATGGGTACTAAGAAAACTAAATGACTTACCATGCGACCTGCTATTTTGGCCAGAAGCAATAGTGAGTCACGAGGCAGGCAACATCGGCAAGTTCTTCCTAGCATGTCAACTACCAGGAGAAAGGCAAGCACTAGGACAAGATGTCTGCTTCAAAATGCATCAAATACCAAATTCTTATTTTATTTTTTATTCATTTATTTGTCAAGCATGTATTAGATAACAGATATAAGTATAAACATGACTATGAATACATGAAATGGATACGAATAAAAGGGGACATTAGAACAGGGATGGTAGGCACGCTGATGTGCTTATGCACACCCCTTACAGACCTCTTAGGAATGGGGTGAGGTCAATAGTAGACAGTCTTAGGTTAATGGTTTGGGGGTTTGGGGAAGAAACCACAGAGTCAGGTAGTGCATTCCAGGTGTTGACCACTCTGTTGCTGAAGCTGTATTTTCTTCAATTGAGTTTGGAGTGGTTTACCCTAAGTTTGAATCTATTGTGTGCTCATGTATCGTTGTGGCTGAAGCTGAAATAGTCATTGACAGGTAGGACATTGTAGCAGATAATTTTATGTACTACGCTTATGTCAGACCCAAGGCAGCTTAGTTCTAAGTTGTCTAAGCCCAAAATTTCAAGTCCAGTTTCGATGAGTTTTGAATCAGTTGAGTGCCAAGGTATGACTGTACCTACATCCAACAAATATGGCCTGATCACATATAATTCTCTGCCAGGTTACCATGATGTTGCCTTCATACAGCCCTCCACCTTTGAATGAAATATCCTGAAATAACTCTTAACTGTATCATATTGTTTTTCCATTTATTTCAACACTGTCCAAGGGCTACCTCAAGGTATATAAAGTCTGCTTGGTTTTGTCACTCATTATCTTTGATAAAAATATATCACTAGCAAGAAAAAGATCAGCATAGAGACAGTGAATGTCATGCTGGCATAGTTTTCTGCTGACTCAAGGACAGATGGATAATATTAAAACACAGTAGAGGAAAAATGTCCTTAAAAGTTGGATTTACACCATCAAACTTCAGCAGTTTGTGATTCAGCATTAAGTGAGATCCTGCAACTGTCTTAGCATATTAAGTTAGTGTTAATTAACAATATGACATTATGATCATTTTTAAAAAAATCTAACCTTAGCAGAGTCATAATTTAAATGAGCAGGAGTAAATCCACTGAAAAGTTACTACAGCTAAATACAGGTCTTGAAAAGAATCTTTTTAAAGGACTTTTAACCCAGCAAGAACTAGTAAAAAGAGAAAATACTGAAATGTATGGTGGCCTTTTGATGGAGAGAACAATAAAAGCTAACTTTGAATTACCGAGACAACCTCAGGGCAACATAATTTATAATCAAATTATTTAAATAACTGAGTTACCATTATGGGCTCCTCAGAAGTCCAGTACTAACAGTTTGAATTAATAATATTTCTTTAGACCCAGCCAATGTAGAACTTGTCAGGAAAAAGAAATAGGGGTGAATATGGAAATATTCAGAAACACAGAGACCTGAACAAAGTAGTAGACAACTCTAACAGTCTATTGCAACTGTTCAAAAAGGAAAGCAACTGGATTAACTAGTTAGTCATTCTCAGTAGCAAGACATGGACCAATTCTCTGGTTATTCAGAAACGTAGTGAGTTGCTTGAACTCAGTCTGTGTGTACAAGAACACAGAGAGTTGAGTTTTAACATGTTCACATTTAAACAAAAATTCTCAGTACAACTACTTGGCAATCAGTTTTTAAATATATTGCAATATTGGAAGTCTGATGTTCTCCTCAGAAAAGAAATAGAAGGAAGGAGGTGAATGAAGAGGAAAGTTCACAAGGTAATTTAGTAAAACCAGTTGGCCAAATGAGTTCCCTATATCTGTACTATTAAAATTCTTGTTTTGATGACCTTTAACTGGGCGAAAGTAGTGTCTTGGAGAGTAACAATTTTTGAACTGAGGAACCTCAAATGGGTTAATTTGCAGAATGGTGTGGTGGTTAAAGTACCAGGCTAGAAACTGGGAGACTGTGAGTTTTAATTACTTAAGCATGAGGCCAGCTGGGTGACTTTGAACCAGTTCCTTTCTCTCAAGCCTAGCAAGAAAGCTAGGGAAAACCATTTCCAACACCTTGCTAGGAAAACGAAAGGGATTTGTCCAAGCAGCAGCTGGGAGTTAAGACTGAGTCAAACGCAAATAATAATAATAATAGCAATAACAATTTATTAACTGTTTTATTAAACAACTTATTAAACATCAAAACATTTCTTAAGCATTTCCTTTAAAACAAAGGGCATATCCATACATACCATTTCAGTTGTCCCTAATTTTGCTCTTGCAGGTTTGATTCCAAACCAGCTTAAGAACATTCTATCCAGACTGAGATATTATGGCCAGGAATTCTATCTAGACTGCAAGCTACCATTGGACAACTCCTTTTGCTATGCCCTCCCTCTACTTCGATCCAGAAACTAACAGCGAATCATTTTTCTTTCCATGGGTTGTTCTTCCTGACTATATTTTGAACTGGCAACCTTCTCTAACCTTAGCAAAGATCTTAACCGATATGCTATTTCAGCAAGATGGGTAAATGGAGGTAAAGAAACTTTTAAGTAAATATTAAGCATTAGCTCAGTTAAAAGGATGGTTCTTCCTTTATAAAGTAATCAGTGAACTGCTGGGGTTAGCTTGCAGCCAATCAGAATATAGACTGAACAAAAAACACAAACTGGAAAAAGTGTAACTTTGGAAGTAGAGAAGAAAAACATATCTTAAGGTCACTTTAAAAGTGAAGAGGGCATTAATAAGCGTTATTAGTGTCATGCATTTCTGACCTCCAGAATAGCATTAATTTCTGCTGTTGTGATGAGGCACCTGTGTAATGCAGATAAAACCAGAAAGGAGTTTTGTTATAGCTTTTGTTTGTTTGTTTGTTTAATTATCTTCTAAGCACTTTCCCATAATTACATTTTTGTGACAAAGCTTCCAACTGAAATCAATAGGGAATTAGACAAGAATTGGCTGTGGGAAACATTTTTCAAGAAACTTTATGAAAGTGATCAGGGCAGAGAACCTGTGGCTCTCCAGATGTTCTGAAATACAGATTTCTGCAGGCCATAATAGCAAAGACAATGAAGGATGTTAGGACCTAATATTGAATGAACTCTTAAAATCATTACACCACTGTTTTGAAGCAAAAAGGGAGATAATGTGAATACGTACATTAAGAATGATGTCATTTATAACTTCTTAGGACCTCTGAAGAATTCAAGTGTTGCCTGATTAAACAAGAAAATGTTTTTTAAAAATTAAAATAGATTATTAGAAGTGCAAATTCCCGGCAAGTACATGAATGCATAAAGCATATGTCTGTGTATATGTGTGCACACAATATACACGCACACAAACACATGTGTGTATGTGTGTGTCATCCATTTTGTAAAGTGTGTGTGTGTGTTACAGTTAGATAATCACTGTGGAGAGAGTAGCATATTAAACTCCTCTGAACTGTCAGAAGTCTTTTCGGTATGTTTTCACAAAAATTCTGTCAGTATACGCCACAAAAATTGGTCAGCGCAAACCTCTTCCAAATCAAAAGTTGGGAAAATGGTGATGGACCAATCTTCAATACCCAAGAAGGAAATTTCAAAAGGGGCTGAAAGAATCAGAGAAACAAAGACAGTTTTTACCTCAGTGATTTCTAAATGAAAGAAAATTACACCAGCTTTTTTCCTTTTTCTTTTTTGGACATGCAGCAATGTGTAAATATCAGGGCAATTGGAAAAAATGATGGTAGTAAAATGTTTCCTTTAGATAACAACCATACATATAATTTCCTCTTTTCTACAGAGAAAAATATTTTGCCCAGGTGAATTGCTGAGATGTTAGTCATACTGGATATCATTTTAAAGTTCTCCTAACCAGGGACATCTATTACAGCTTCTACTGTGCCATGGCAATCTCTCTCCACAGAGAGCAACTGGATGCATACATTTCAATAAATGAAAATGACAGGCTTTGAAATGTAATATAGTTTCCAAGGTGTCGCTAAAGAAACTGATTGAAGTTTGTAACTTTTTTGCAATATGAACTTTCCTCCCTCTATCACATGGTCAATCATAAATGTTTTTGGTTTTGGGGGAAAGTACAGACTTAAAATGATACCAAGGAAAAGTATCAATTCAATATGGGTATAAACTTCACACCTTTTAATCCCATTAAATTGAATGAGATTCTTAGGTCAGTAAACGCTATGAAGGGGCTGAAAGGCTGATTAATGCTCTTTTAGGAGAAGCTCACATGTTGCTAGTATACCCTTTATTGGCTGTTTAATAGAATCCTAAAGAATCACAAATTAAATTTATTCATGTAGTCTTAGGCCCATTCCATATAGCTAATGTTTAGACCCAAGGCTAAATCTTGCAAGTAAGTCCATTTCTTTTGCTTACAAATTGAGTTTCAGGTAAATGAAATCGGAACATTTCAAGTATAGCAGGATTTCTTTTTTTAAATTCAGAGCAGAATCACTAGGATAATTTCCTGACAAAGCCATCCATTTTGGAAACAACCCTCGATTTATCAGGACCCTGTGTCAGCTAAGTTCATTATGCTACAATGGACAGCATTGATGATCAGGGGTCATCCTTGAGGCAGGGTGAAAGCCCTAGTGGAAGAGACAATATTGCAAAAGGTAGAGCCGTATGGTTTACGAGGATATATCCAAGATTTTCAATGTTCCTCACCCTTCAGCCACAAGATTCGGCATGAGATTGAATTTCAACTAAAATAATTAAATGTAGATTTTAACGAATAACGCCTATTTAGTTGGTCCTTTTTGTCTTCTATGACTTTGTTTGATTTAGCAAATAATCAGGAAGCTACATCTAGGATTTTGTGCCATAGACGTAAATGCATAGGAGGGTGCAATCTAGTCAACATGCATCAGTCAGATTGGAAACTGTTTCTACAACCCAATTATTATACAGTACCTTGACAGCCTCACTCGGCTGGCCCAGAGTCAAAAGATGAAATTGGATATCGGTAGCAGAGAATGTTTGTAATTCAAGGTTGAACTGGAAAATTTGATGCCATCAACAAACCAGCAGATGAGTTCACCCAACAGTTTCATGTGGATGTTGAAAAGGAGGGGAGAGGGAATAGAACGCTGCAGCATCCCACATAGGAGAATCCTGTAGAAAAATCTGCACCAACTAGAATTGACCACACCCCCGAGAAATGAAGAGAATCACTACGAAAGAGTGAGACCAACCCCTACACATGGAACCAGTTCAGGATATCATAGTTGATGGAACTGAAAGCCACATGAGATCTAAGAGCACAAGGATGGATGTACCATCACATCTCAGCTCTACCATAGGTCATCTACGAGCATGACCTACAATCTCAACATTAAATCCCAGCCTGAAACCCAAGTGAATCAAGTCTAGGTCTCTTTCCTCCAAGGTTCTCATCAACTGCAGGCCAATCACATTTTCAACAACATTCCTCAGGTATTGATTGGCTTGTTTTAGACTCAAACTGAGATTGTTGTGTCATACCATGTTTTCAGTCTAGGCCCTGACTTTATAGTTTTTATTAATAATAATAATGCTAGTTATTTCTTATATGATTTTCTCACCTGCATTATATTTGATATGTCTATTATGCAATCTGACCTGTTTTAATTCATTTCAATTTCCTGATACCCAGAATGAACATATAAAGTTTATGAAATTGAATTTGAGTTGATCACTAAGACCAGAGATTTACTCTTCTGAATTTTTAGACTCATGCTGGAGCCGATCTTCAGGGAATTTCTCTAATGGAAGATGTGCTTTGGGTTGTTCTGTGAGTCATGTTTATATGGTGCCTTCCTATTGGCTGATTGGTATGTTGTTGGCTGGCGATTGGCTGTCATTTCTTTTTTCTGCCAAGCCCACTGCTCCTAAGTATTTGATAGGCTGGTGTTAATTCAGCACTCCAGTTAACTGACAAGGGGCTTATTTCCCAGGCTTCAATCACTTCCCTTGAAAAAGTTTGCTTTGGTTCATAATTCTGATATTACAATTACTAATGATTTTCTTATAGATATGTATAGATGGCAAAAGATAAAGCGATAGAGATAGTCTGTAGACTTTTGCAGCATCAATATTTCCTGTCGTGTCCCACTCCTCCGCTGACGGCCGGGTCAGGGAAATCCGAATCAGGCTTGCCTCTGCAGCTCTGCCCAAAGTCCTAGCAAAGTCCTCAGAGCAGGCAGGAGACCAGTAAGTGACTTCAGCAAGATAAGTTCGACGTTTGCCTGACTCAGAGACTGCCAGAAAGTAGATCCTTTATATAGGCCATGGGGTGTGGCTCCATGACTCAGCACTCATTAAGGCCTGCCCCTCCCTTCCCTCTGTTGCCTCCGCCTATCCAATCTTCTGATGCGAGGGTCACACCAATCAGCTGTTGGTAATAAACCCTCCTCAGGCTCACATGCTGTGGAGGAGGGGGAGGGGTCTAGCTGCTCCGTTTGCCTGGGCATGGAGTCAGGGCTGGGGCAGGGAGATTCTCCTTCTTCTGCAGTTTGTGTGGGCATGGAGCCAGGACTGGGACCGGGAGGCATACATTCCTCAGTGTTCGGGAGCAGGTAAGAAGGCCCCGGCTGCTCTGAGGGCGGGCAAGACACAACAATTTCCATTTGCCTCTGGACACATTCATCCTTTCAGTTTTAATCAGGCCACATTGTAAACACAGTATTATTTGTATTTATTCTCTGCTCTTTTCTAGTATCTTGTTTGCTACCAGAGGTTTGCTACACACCTTGCAGTATCATGTTGACATTCTCCTGGTTGTGAATGTCCATTTGATTTTCTTCACAAAATACCAAAGCAGGGGCCTATTCAGAATCTGACCATGCGAGTGGCTGGCCGGAATGCAAGCGCAGCTCAACTTGTGCCAATGGCAGGCCGATGGCCACTTGCATGTACACCAGCCCACCACTCATACAAGTTGAGCTGCATGCATGTGCGCTGTCCCACCACTCACGCAAGGGCTGCATCCACATGTATGCATGCCAGCCCGCCAATCGTGTGGCCCAATTCTCCTCTCCCCACCTCCCAGCTGGGCCACCAAACCACAAAGTTTGGAGTCTGCTGTACTAGAGGGTACAGCAGACCCTGTTGCTGTTTATTTCTCCACCAAATCACATATAATTTGGTCTCCCCCTGAAACACTCCTGTCCTGGGTGGGAGCGTACATTCCTGATGGTCTAGTTAATAGCATAATTGAGATGTGCAAGGCCCCTCACCACTGTACGGCAGCAAGTCACGAAGAAGCTATTTCAGGGGTGAAATGCTCTGAAGTTTGCTACCGGTTCGCTTTGCTACTGATTTGCTTCGTGCACACATGCGTGGTGCACACCAAATGCATGCTTTGTACACATGTGCACCACAGGCGCTACTGTGCAGTGCTGAGAAAGGAGGATTAAGAAGCCTTTTCTGAGTTTGCAAAGGTAAGTAGAACAGCGAAGGGTGGAACAGCTGTGCTGCACAATTTAGATTCGGATTTCCTGCTTTCTAGCTAATATAAATTGTGCGGCACAGCTGATCATTGGAAATACCAGTTCGCCCAAACTGGTACTACCATTTGGACAAACCGATAACATTTATTATTACCGATTCGGGCAAACCAGTCCAAACCGTAGCATTTCACCTCTGAGCTATTTGCCATGCAACTTCAAACAACAATATAGGGCAGCCATCTCAACCTTTCCAATTTTGCAGACTGGCTGGGGGTGGTGGGAGAGGGGATGGTTCTGCATGAGCAGTGGGCAGGTATGCACAGCTCCATTTGCACAAGTGGTGGGTATATGTGCCTGCTGTTTGCACAAATGGAGCTGTGCACATGCTTGCCTGCCTATTGTGTGCACAAATACAGCTGCACACACACACACACACACACACACTTGCCTGCCACTTCTGAGACCTGGTTTTGAATGGACCATGGCCCAATAGTAGGCCAGGATCTGGGGGTTGGGGACCCCTGGTGTAGGGGATCCAGGCAAAATCTATTCTGAATCCATACTTTATTCACAAGATACTGATTCTTTTGAAAATTTCCTAAACTATTATTGTTGAGCAAGCGGTAAGATCCTAGTTAATAAACTCATAACTTTGAGTTTGAGAGTGTGGTCATACTAGTGACTCACATTTATTGTCTCCACAGCTTGCAAAAAAGTGTAAATGTTTACTGTGCAGTGAATTGGAATGCAAATGCCCTTAGTAAAATATTTATAATGTTGTACATTTATTTAATAAACTTGATACTACGTTGAAAATTTACCCAAATGTACAAATAAATTAGCAAATGGTTGCTTTCTCAGGCATCCTATTACTATTCTATTTTCATTCTGATTTTACCAAAGATAATAAACAGATTTGGGCAAGCAACAATATGAGGATTGAAAACAACTCCAACAAATTTTTGGTTTGCTAGAATAGACATTGTCAGAGTTTGTTGCAAAAAACAAATCCAGAAGCAGACACAGGCAGACTGATGCAGCAGGATTCATTAACTTCTTTATATACACAATAATACATGAAGTAAGTTTACAATACCAACAGCAGATTCACAATTTCATTTCAGCTCAGATCAGTAGACAAGTTCACACACACTGGTTTCAGTTTCGTTTCTCAGACTCAGAGCTGAACCACACCCAGCTCCAAAATTGTTTCAGCTCCCATTGGCTGACTTAGTTGCTATGCCTATTCATTGGCTGACCTTGTTACCATGTGTTCCCAGTCATGAATATTCTGATGGACATGATATATATACTATAACTACCCTAGGCTTTTCAGGGCTTTTGCTCACAATGTATTTTCACTGTAGATATTTTTCTTTTTTATTTGAACAGCTTAGCAACAACACCCCTGCCCCCCCCCCAAGGTCTATTTGTACGATTTCTCTAGTACAGCATTCTGGCTTAGAACATGAGTTAGGGCACTTCTTCATGGCCATATTAATGTGCTTTCTTTCAGTCTTTCACATACAATTTGCAATGCCCTGACTAGTCTGCCTCAATAGCCTGTTCTTGAGAGTTGTCCTGCTCTTACAGTTGTACTGCAGTGGTTGATAGATTTGTTTCTCTTCCCTGGAGTAGTACCCAGTGGGAAAGATCAATTGTTCTTAAAATATGACTTGAGCAAGAATGGATGGCTGTCAGGCCCAGAGGCTTTGGTTACTCCTCAAGCTGCCTGAGTGACAGGCTACTGGTGAAGAGACAATCTGTTCTGGTAACCTACCTGTCAAGCTATTTCTGAACATAGGATTACCAGTCTTCTGGAAGATTGGTAGACCTATGTCCAAAACCACAGTGGAAGAAGTAAAGCAGGGTAGAACTCACCTGGAACCAGGCGTGAAATGCTATTGGTAGTGATAAAAACTACCTGTTCGGGTGAACCAGTAGTAAGAAAAAGCTACTGGTTCATTTGAACCGGTAGTTTAAAAAAGCTACCGGTTCCTCCAAACCAGTATTTCTGATGATCAGCTTTGCCGCGCGGTTTAGCTTTGCTAGAAAGCAGGAAATCCTGCTTTCTAGTGAAGCTAAATCACACGGCACAGCTGATTTCCCCCCACTCGCTGTTCTACTTATCTTCCCAAGCCTCCTTTTGGAGTGTACTGCATATGCGCATGCGCGCAGTGCTTGTTTGGTGCTCACTGTGCATGAGCACACAGCACAAGTTTGTTGTGCCTGCTCTTGCTTGGCAACCAGCGCACATGCGCAGCCAGCAAACCTGTAGCAAACCGGTTCAGATTTCACCACTGCCTGGAACACTACTATAGACTCTCTCCCATTTCATCCTGGGCTAGCTTCCATTTCATCCTGGGCTAGACTGACCCTTCTAATGGGCTAATTTTAAACAGAGGTAGTGGCAAAGGCATCAGGTTAGAAATTGGGAGACTGAGTTCAAATCCCACCTTAGTCATGAGACCCTTGAGCCAGTCCCTCTCTCTCAGCGCAACCCATCTCACAGGACTGTTGTTGTGGGGAAATTGGAGGAAGAGGGTATGTTGGATTCACTGTCTTGAATTATTTATAAAAAATAATAAAGGGAGGGTACAAATAAATAAATAAATCATTCCTCATGTGGGCTAGGACGGAAAATGGACATTACTCTTCTCAATTTTACCTCAGCTCTTAAATATCCCAAACCAATTCTGAATTACAAAAAGAAAATAAAATGTTTTTAATATTGTGTCCCCCACCAACACCCCTCCTCCCCCTTCATTGGCCAAGTTCTTTAATAGGATGCATTTCAATAAATTTGTCTGGAGTTTGCAAATGATTCATTCTGAAAAACTTGTTATGAGGGATAGTAATAGGTGAAGCTCAGTTGTAAATAAATAAATAAGTATATACAAATAAATTTAAGTAAATATAAATAAATTTAAATAAATACGTAAATAAATGTATACCTTTAGAGTGAATGACTGAAAGTCTTTTCAAATTTACACAGCATTGATGGGGGGAAAGGTGTATTTTCAGAGGTCTTGAATTCCTTTCTAAGAGTTGTCTGGACAGAGGGTAGCACACTTGCATTTAAAACAATTGCCAAATGACTGTGATTAGAGTGACCTAGGTTTAACTTCCAGAACAGTGTACAAGACAGTAAATCTCTATGCGGGTTCCTGAAGAGAGGAAAATTGATTGTGGATACCATACTAAGGATGATAAATATACAATGAATATGATTGTCATATTATTACTACACTTGGTCCTCACCTCATGGCCAATTGCTTTACAACCACTCCAAGTGAACATCAGATCCTCCAAAATTTACTTAAGTCCTGATTCTGGAGGCCACAACAACCTCACCCACACAATCACCATGATTGTATTTTGGGTGCTTGACAACCGGATCACCTTTACGGCTCTTTGCAGCGTCCTGTGGTCACATGACCATGATTTTTGACATTTGTTGCCAGTTTCTAGTGCTTACTTCTGGCTTTGGAAAAAAAAAAACACCCCACCAATTAAATAAAATCATTTAACAAACTGCCACGTTTGCTGCAAGTAACTTGGCCGCAGTTGTGTGGTGACCCGCTTAACAACCACAATAATTTATGACTGGCCTCAATTCTGGTTGTAAGTCAAAGCCTACCCGTAATATTAAATTAATATTGAATATCAATATTAATATTAAACCATAACAATCTCAACACCTGCTCTGATAAGCCTTCGCTCTTTTCCCCCCATGGCTGTGGCAAGTTTAGCACTGTGGGAATCATATAATTTAGTTCACTCCAGGTACTCTCTCAGTCAAGCAGTATTTTTTCTAGTGCCTTAGAGCAACCAGCAGCAACATAAAGCAGACAAAGGAATAGAAAGGAATGGTAAAGTTTTTATTGGTGGAACCAGTTAAACAGTGCAAGTCAAACTGAAAGCTCGTTTTGGAGATGTCGTTTGGGCATCCAGTACTTAAATGAGACTATTTGTAGTTCTAATCTGTGAAATATGGTTTCTGTTCAAATCATCATAAAATAATGTTTCCTCCCATAAATCTCAGCGCATTAAATTACAATAGGTATTGCACAGAGATCTAAAAATGCCATGCTCCCTTACCCTTTTATTTCGATCAGCTGCATCAAATATTAAAAAAATTAATTATTTAAAACTATATATTTTACTCTGAAACCAATCAAAACACTTAACTCCTAGTCTAGTGGATTTTTTATGCATTTATTTAGTAAATTATTTGGAAATTGTAAAAAAAAAAAAAAGACCCTGAAGTGGTGTCACAACAACACCAATGATTTTAAGGCAAAAATCTGAAATATATAAGCAAGACAGGTAGAGTAGATCAACAAAACAATGACTGAAAAACAATAACATATCTCTGTTGACAATGATGTCATTCTCAATGGACTTGAAAGAAACAGGAGAAAAAACTCCCTTTTCCTGTTAATCTGAAAAAAGACAGATGGTGGGGGTAAAAGACGTTAAAAATATTCACTGTCATTTGTGCCTCCATAATTTATGTGTTCCTCATGTATTAACCACAACTAAGACTGGCAACATGATCATTAAGCAATATAGTCACTAAATGAAACTGTGTTTATGCTCATGATCTTACTTCAGCTTTCCTTTGCTTTACAGAGCCGCGAAGATCATCAATGTAAGGACTGCTTGCAAAGTTAATTTTCATTGCTGTCGTAACTGCAAAGAGTTGTCAAGTGAGGCAGTCACTAAACAACTGTAAACTATAAATTTCAAAGTTTGTAAGTTGTTACAAAAGTAGAAATAACAATAGCAGTAGCCTAGACTTATATAGAGTGTCAACTTTGGAAGCCATACTAGGCCGAAGGCTTCCATGCGCAGCCACAATTCTCCTCTGTGGGAAAGGAGGGGAGGAGGGTGGTAGTGCAAGGGACGATTAGACATAATAACATTTTCTGCCGGTCAAGGTCAGGCTGGGTTCGCATCTGGAGAAGGAGTGGCTAGAGTGATGCTTTGACATGGGAGAGTTGAGGATTGGAGCATGTGACCATCAGAGGGATCATGAGGGTGGAGATTTGGGGGTTTGTATTACTGAGGGAGGAACCAGAATCCCCAGTTTCGGTTTTCCTCCAACTGTGCCAGTTTACCTATGCTAGTAAAAGAACTTTGAAAGATGTTGGTTTCGGAGTCTTTTCTGCAGGAGGGGTTTTCTGGAATGCTGACATACAGCTTCATAGAGTTTTTACAACCTTCTTCTTTACAGTCAGCATTTTGCCCCTAGCAACCTGGGTCCTCATTTTACTGACCTCGGAAGGAGGGAAGGCTGAGTCAACCCTGAGACGTTGAGAATCGAACTGCCAAACTGCAGGCAGCCGGCAGGAAGAAAAAGTAGCCTGCAGTACTACATTCTAGCTACTGTGCCACCACAGCTCATATGCTGCCCAATGTATTATTTTTCTCTATTATAAGTTTAATTCAATCAAATGAAGGGTTCCTTTTTGAGTCTTTCACACAAGGGAGTGGTTCTTAATAACGTATGCAGTCCTTCCTTGATTCCATGATACACAGCATAACTGAGAGAAATGTAATCAAGTTCTGTTCTGTTCTGTTCTGTTCTGGCAGCTCTTCCAGCTGACCTCTATAGTTGGACCAGCTTTCTCCAGAACAAAGTGCAAATCCTAGAGCCAATGTGTCTGGACAATGTCAAGCAAAACGTATGGAGCCAAAAGTATGGCTTTTCCTCCTCCAAAGCTGTTTGTATCTGATGCTCTGGATATAGGCCAACCATAGAGTCTGAACATTAGCATCATGCAGAGCTCATCAGAATAATTCTCGGTCTCATATGAAGAGACATGTGAATAATGAGACAAATGAAATAACCATAATTTATGTTTTAGTACTGCCCAGAGGAACAAAATGATTTATTCCTTTCTTAACATTCGTTTCATTTCATTAGAAATGTTTTAACACAATTTTAACGTAATAGGTAAGATTATCCTGAATTCTGAAGCCCTCGGGAGAACAGTGTTTGTCAGAGGTAATGTTTCCCTTGAAAGGTTTGTTTTTTAATTTATACTGGAAGGCTCAGTTCTTGAACTACTTTGAATAAAATAAAAATTATATTCGAATACTTTTAAATGGTTTTAACATGGAAAATCCAGGAAAAATTACACAACTAAACAGAATTTCTAAAATACACTATTGTGAAAGAGAAGGAAGTAGAGGAAGTAGAACATCAGACTTGGAAGTCTGTCTGAGCAGGAAACCCTATACTATTTTAGATAGATGATTGTCCAGTCTCTTCTTAAAAGCCTTCAGTGATGGAGCACCCATAACTTCTGAAGGCAAGCTGTTCCGCTGGTTGATTGTTCTTATTGTCAGGAAATTTCACCATCTGGATCTTGAGCCTGTCTTTTGGAGTGTTGGCTATTCCTGCCAGCTTGGCATCATTTGCAAATTTGATGAGTTTTGCCTTTTGTTCATTAGATTATTAGGCATGCATATGCTTCAGAAAAAAACGCTTGGAAACGAAATGCAAATCAATCAAAGAAACTGCCCACCACATTATAGTTTGTGTCGAGAAGGGACCAGAAAGCCACTTATTTCTATAAAAATTGTTTACCACTTCTGCCTAGGATACAGATGGGTGGATGGATGGATGGATGGATGGATGGATGGATGGATGGATGGATGGAATGAATACAGGAAGACGATGTTATGATATCATGTAGAGGTTCTTCAGAAACATGGCAAGTGCATTACTGCTTTCTATACAGAGAAGCACCCTAAAATTTCTACCCTGGGGAAATATTGCAGTATACAGTAGTGGCCAAAATTGTGGAAACCTTTTGGGAAAAGTGTATTTTCTAAAACTAGCTAATAACATGACTTTTTTTTTTGGAGTAGTACCATATAATTATATATCAATGGAAAGATAATTTAATCAAGAATGTAATGCAATAACTTTTATGAAGGATTTGCTATTAGAATAGCAGTTAAAGTATAAAGAAGAAAAGTGAAATACGTAAAAAAAAACAAATACAAAAATGATCACGTCTGTTAATATTTAGTTGGGGAACCTTTAACATGAATTACTAACTAGCATGACTAACAAGTTTCTTTAGTCGGCTCCATAGATTTTCAATTGGGTTAAGATCTGAGCTATTCCCAGGCCATTCCTGCAGTGGAATATGATTATCCTGAAACTCAAAAAAAAAAAGTGGTGTTATTAGCCATCAAACCTCAAAAATACACTTTTCCCAAAAGATTTCCACAATTTTGGCCACTACTGTATATTGATGACATATGAAACTAGAGGAAAGAATACCATGCTAAGAGAACAGTGTGCCATTTGTGTTGTCATGTGGAGGATGGAGCATGGCAGATTTCATGAGAAAGGCTTAATTCTTTTAATCCAGAGCAGCCCAAGGTACCTGCAAAAAAATCTGCATGAATTTTTACACTACACGAAGTTGAGAAGAATGCTCAACTTTGCTCCTCATCTCCTCAGATCCTTTTTGACTCCAAAAGACACAGGAACTCATGTGAATATGGGAAAGGAAAAAAGTGTGTGTGTGGGGGGAATGCTGTGCGTAAAATAATTAGAGGGTTATAGGTGGTAACTGTAAGAGGCTCTTAATATGGTGGATGATGTGAATTATTTGTTGTGTCTCGTCCGATCTCACCACCACAGCCGGGGTCTGCTTATCTGCTTCCGAACGCTGAAGAATGTCCTAGCATGCCTCCCGGCCCCAGCCCTGGCTCCATGCCCAGACAGGCTGAGGAGGGGGCATCTCCCGGCCCCAGCCCTGGCTCCATGCCCAGACAGGCTGAAGAAGAGCAAGTATCTCCAGCCCCCAGCTCTGGCTCCATGCCCAGGCAAACGGAGCAACTAGACCCCTCCCCCTCCTCCACAGGATGTGAGCCCGAGGAAGGTCAATTACCAACAGCTGCCGATTGGAGTGACCCTCGCGTCAGAAGACTTGATAGGCGGAGGCAACAGAAGGAAGGGAGGGGCAGGCCTGGATAAGTGCTGAGTCATGGAGCCACACCCCATGGCCTATATAAAGGATCTGCTTTCTGGCATTCTCTGAGTCAGGCAAAGTCTAAACATATCTTGCTGAAGTCACTTTCTGGTCTCCTGCCTGCCCTGAGGACTTTGCTAGGACTTTGGCAGAGCTGCAGAGGCACACCTGATTCGGATTTCCCTGACCCGGCCGTCAGCGGAGGAGTGGGACACGACATTATTAGTCCTTCAAGGTAGGCCTTGCTAGGCCAAGAAACAGACACCACAGGGATTCCATGCTACTTCAGTGCTGTGGGATATATTAACACAATCTTGAACGCCTAGCCAAAACCTTCACTGCCCGTTTTTGAGGATGATAAGGTTGTTCTGAGACACTTTTTCATGCTTTCCACTTTCCCAGGTGCTGAGTCACCATTTCACCTCTCCCATCTCCTCCTCAAGGCCAGAGCTGAATTCCTTCTGCAGTCATTGACAAGAAACGTAAATACTGTAAGGAAAACAACACTTTGCTTCAGGGTGAATCTCAGATGTCAATTTCAGTGAAGACACAGCTCCTCTTTAAGCATTTTGAGCAAATGCTCAGACTTCTCTGATCTTCCTCCACTAATGGAAAAAGTCTGCAAAAGGGAACCTATCCAATCCTATAGCACTTCACTGCCTTCAGCTGAACGTAATCAGTTTCCTACCAAACTTTGCCTTCTCAACGCATGTTCCCATCTCTCTTCCACATCTTCTTTTCCAAAATGCCTGAAAAGAGCTGCTCTTTCTCCCTATTCAATTCCCAACCACGATTGCCTTCATAGATTTGTTTTTCTCTTTTTAATGTTCTAGTAACATGGAATCTCTTGCTCCTTTACACTTACAGCATTTTCAAAACATCTGTTCAATTGTTCCTACCAGTCTTCCACATTCTGTAGCAGTGTGGTCCAAAGCTTCCTAATATGGTGCTCTTTAGACAAGCTGTATGTCAAGGTTCCAAGTAACACCCCCAAAGAAAGAAAACTCCAAGGCTTGAGTTTCCTCAAAGTTCCATTTTATTAGCGATGTCATATTGGCACATCTGGGAAAACCCGACACTGAAAGCTTCCAGGTTTTCCCCACCCAAAGGAAAGCTCAAGACCCTGCCCAGCACCCACATGTCCATCACAAGGTCCAATCAAAGCACCTTCCCAACTGGAGATGCCTCCCAATTCCAACTGTCCAGGTGCAGGGCAAGATGTCCTTGACTCTCTGAGAAAGGAATGTTATCATGACTATATATCACCCTGGGTCCATATAACCCCCCCTCCCAGTTTCCCACAGCAGTAAATGTAGCAGGCCTGAAGGCCCAATGAAAAAGATGGCTTCCAGGCCTGACACCATAACTCAATTCTTCAAATTTTGAATCAGAATGAAATTTGCTAGGAGTTGACATTCAATATGTCTGAAAGGTATCAGTTGTGAAATGCTAATTTAGTTAATATTCTCTACCTCAATATTTTGTACCACCATTCTGTGAGAACTGAAGGAAGAGTCTTTGACCTTGCTCTCTGGTACATCCTGCTTTTTCTCTGGAATAGCCATTTGAATTTGGTGGCAAAAGGAGAAAGAGGATTCCTCTTCTCAGCCTGCCACCCTCATTCCCATCTCCCATTTCCATATGGACTAGGCAGGCTATCAATCTACAACAGTGGTCTCCAAACTTGGCAACTTTAAGACTTGTGGACTTCAACACCCAGAATTCTTGTGTTCCTCAAAGCTGGCTGAGGAACTATGGGAGTTGAAGTCCACAAGTCTTAAAGTTGCCAAGTTTGGAGACCCCTGATCTACAAGATTTATTTTTATCCTTCTGAACTAAACAAATCATAGCTTTGATAATGTCAAACACCATGACCTCCATATTTTCCCTTTGTTCATCATGAGAGAAACATGAGGTACATTTTAGGATAATAAGTCTTGGTTCAAGAATGGAAGAATAGGCATCAATTCTATAGTTACTTATGAAAACATAAACCTCAATTAACCCAGTGAGTTGAATTGTTCAGTCACTTATCTTCAGTGTTAGGATAGTGAGTCTCCTTATCCAAAATACACCAAGACTATTCTTTACAGATCTCTATAATGGCACATTTGATGACTGTGACTATAGGAGCAAAATTGTTGTTAACCATGTTCTTTTTGGGGGAAAGCACAGTGAGGACGAATGTAATTGGTCTCCTTTCCCCCATTTTCCTCCATAAATGCTACTCGAGAAGAATTACTCTTTCAAATCATCCCAACTTCAAATTATATCAGCATATGATATTATTTTTTCTGGCTTAAATTGCAAAGCTCACTAAGTTTGGTTGGAAATATATGACTCTGTACTTCGGAGTCCTCTCCAAATCATTTCTGCAATATCCTGTAGAGAAAAACAACTTCCTGCTGCATTATGGTAGAAGCTGCTAAACACAATATAACTGTCAGTCAGCAGATATTTATGCCCCAAAAAGTGGAAGATACAAATCTTTTTTGTATATCTTTCACATGGAGAACTTCCCAGTAGCTTCCATTTACCTATCAGCTACAGAAGCTAAACTATTTTCTCTTTCATTTGCTGTGGAAAAGCAGGCAATCTTCAAACGGGTGGACTTCAAAGCAAATCTTTTTTTTGTTGCACTGCTTCTTTGTGGCATGAAGTATTTGGACATTTTGATTTCCTGTACAGTACCATAAATCATTTTTTCATTCGCTTGGTAAATGGCTCCACTCTTACATATAAGTTAGAGCTGTTCTTTTTGCTAACCCTCCGTATGATTGGCCGGAATGAAGGATGGAACTGACATTTCAGAATTGCTTAAAACAGGAGTGCATAAATGAGGAAACACATATATTTATGTCTTTTCATTTCTAAGTACCAACTGACAGAGCAGAATAACATAACCTGCTAAAGAATTACAAGGAGAATATATAGAGCATACTAATGTGTATAAAGAAGCCTAAGACAGTTCCACAGGACTCTGAAGGCCTGGCTTATAAATATAGCAGAATAAACTGGAAGATACATCAGATGACATAGCATACTATACAAACGGTGAGAAACAGCATTTGTTTAGACCTTCCCATAGGAAAAAAGAAAGGAAGAAAGAAAATGTTTCCCTCTTAAAAAGTAGCCCAATAGGAAGAAGAGTTTCAGCCAAGCCTTTTTTACACTGTGCTAGTTTCTGGCCTCTCACATATAAGTCAGCATTTAAATTGGCAATTCATCATCTGAAACTGAAACTGTATTATCTATTTACCATCATGAGATCTGGCTGCCTCATTAGGATTTAATCAACATTTGTTGGTACCTATTAGATAATCTTGCAAATGGTGAGATAATCAGAAAGCAGCACATTGAAGATTGTATCCAACTTGTCCTAACCAAAACTGAAACTTGATCATGAGCTAAAAGGTTACTTTGAAGGACTTTGATTTAGGGCCAACTACAATTACTTACATTTTTGGAGTGTTCTCTTGGAACTATTCATGGTGCAACAATGACAAGTATTGCTTGCTGGCGATTACTACAGGAAAATATGACCTCCATTTCTGAAGGAGAATATTGTTGTTGCTGTTTCTTTAATCAACTTCTTTCCAGCTGTCCCCATACTTTTTTAAAGCATTGGTGCTTAGACAAAGAAAACCCAAAGATCTTTGTATTTGCTTTTTACTACCTTGTCCATTTTATCAAAGCTATCTTTATAATAATCTTCTGAGATATTATTAGTCCATACCACATAGGTAGGAGATCTGGTAATGCCTTCCAGATATTTTGATCATCAGTTTCCATCATCTTTAGCTGCAAATGATGTGTGTGTGTGTGTGTGTGTGTGTGTGTAGTCAATCTTGAGCCGGTTATACATGTACATACTATGTACATACACCAGTAATGGGTTTCACTTACCTTCGCTACCGGTTCGGACCTGTGAGTGCGCATGTGCGTGTGCTTGCTTCGCTTGCCTGCGGCACTTCTGCGCACGCACAGAACCTTCTGTGCATGTGCAGAAGCATCTGTGATGACATCCGGGTGGGTGGGCGGAGCCTCCCGCTGCCACTGCTACCAGTTTGCCCGAACCAGGGTGAACTGGTAGAAACCCACCACTGATATACATACATAATACATACCTATAGCCATGATGATGCTGTGGTTATAATGCAGCATTGTAGATTAATCTGCCAATTGCCAGCAGTTCAATCTTCACCAACTCAAGGTTGGCTCAGCCTTTCATCCTTCCAAGGTCAATAAAATGAGGACCTAAATTGTTGGGGGCCATATGCTGACTCTTAGAGTGCTGAAAAGCACTATCGAGCAGTATATACTGTGTTTCCCCGAAAATAAGACCCTGTTTTATATTTTTTTGAGCCCTGAAATAAGCGCTTGGCCTTATTGCCATGCAGTCAAAAGCCTGATTGGGCTTATTATCAGGGGATGTCTTATTTTGAGGGAAACGGGGTAGATCTAAGTCCTATTGCTATTGCTAACAGAGGAAGCATCTCACCAAATTGGCATTGGCCCACCACACTCACTCCATCAGTCAAGGAACTTCAGATGGTGGGGTCCAGGAGGGGAGCTTTTTCTGCCGTGGCTTTGGAACATCTTGCCACCGGAAGTGAGATCTATCCCCACCCTCTTGGTCTCCTGAAAGGGCCTCAAAACCTGGCTCTGCTGATTAGCTTGAGGCCCCAATGGGGCCATTCTACACTGGAGGTGGTTAATGGACTAAGAAAGAAGATCGCACCTCCATACCACCTCCATACCATTTATGTACTGGTTCCTGGTTTTATCTAATTCCTATTAATTTTAATATTTTTAACACTTTTAATGTTTCCCTATTCCTTCTTTTTGGTAAAAACTGAGACATGATTAAAAAGAATTACAGATGTCTGCATTCTGTGTATCAGGCTATAAGAATTTAGAATTTAATGATGACCCTTAAATTATATTCTGAGCTGGAAACAAGGTTTTATTATGCTTTAAAATTAAGAAAATTGGTTTTCAGTCTAAAAGCTTTTACTGTGGACTTAGGTAGTTGTTACAAGAAGCCAATTTCCTCTTGGATCACTTTTGTCTATTATCCATTATGGAGCAAGTTCAAAAAGAAGGGTTGCCCACTCTACACAGTACTTGCCAATCATATTAATTTAGCCAGTGAATTAGTACAGTTTGTACCAGTGAACAAGGAATGTCAGCATGAGATGAAACATTTAGGAGATTAGTGCAGAGGACAATCTTACACACTTATTGCAAATATATGGAATAAATGACCCAAGATGTCCTTTTCAACTCTTGTCAACTACAATTCTGAGAGCATTATCTAATGTTCTGCCTTGTCTCCTGCGTTAATTTATTGCCACTCTACCCAAAACTGCAGCATTAAAAACAGCACTGTACTGCAAAAGTCAGAGGTAGCAGTGATCGCTCGATTTTATTTATTTATTTATTTATTTTTATTTTTAGGGATGAGCTTAAGGGAAAAAGTGAAGATTCCCTCAAATCAAATTCAGTTCCCTAAAATAGATTATATTTACCTTCATCTGAAATGTTTTTCAGCTTCCCTATATAGGCTACAGCCTGGAATTTTCTGATAGTCTCTGACCCAAATCCACATCCAACATTTGAGAATCATTGATATAGAGATAGCATTCCATTCAGTTGCTCAATGAGAAAGCAGATCCAACTCTGCTCCATTTAGTAAGGTCACTGATGGTTGACTAGGGACCACCATGTGCTAGGTATGTGTTTTGTTTTGTTTTGTTTTTTAAAAACCAAATAATTATTCTCAAAACAAACTGCCCTTTTAAAAACAGTTCGGTCAGAAGTATTATGTAAAGTCAAGATGCAAAAAAAATTGAGCACATAAGAATTTGGGACCATCTTTGGCATCTTAGATTTTGTTCATTTATTATGGCCTCTATCTTTTCAGTGCACTTCAATAAACAGACTAATCATTAACATGCGACATTATTTGTGCAGAAATCTTTGGATACAGAGAGAGAGAAGAGAGAGACAGAGAGAGACACAGATAGAGAGAGAGAGAGAGAGATCAAATGGTGGGCCAAGTCTAGAAATAGGAAAGAAATTAATGCTATTAGTTATCTTCCTTAATCATTACACATCTTGCTGTTAATTGTATTTACTTTCTTTGTAACCTGTATATCTAATCTCCCCGTTAAGTCCCTTTTCTGCTTTTCTGTAATATTTTTCACTAACATTTTAGTTTTATCCTTATTAATTTTCAATCCTGCCACTTCTCCATATTCTTCTATTCTTTCTAAGAGCTTTGGTCCTGTTTCTTGCTGGTCTTCTAAAATAAACTCCAAATCATTTGCAAACGCCTGTAACTTATATTATTCCTTTTTTTATTTCCATACCTTTTATCTCCTTATCCTGTCTTATATTTCTATTTAATACCTCTAATGTCAATACAAATAACAGTGGTGATAGAGGACACCCAGAAATTAATGCAATTAGACAAGATCACAATGTCACAATGCATGTATAGGAGGGTTATGCTTCAGTCATGTGGTTGTGGGCCCCCCTCCCATCTTGACTTTTCTGACACTTACGCTCTTACTGGACCAGTTATTAGAATAAATGATTGTAATGGCATCTGAAACTTGGTTTTACTACTTGATATGATGCTTTCTTCTTTACATATAGACTTGTAATACCAAACAGTATTTCTCAACCTTTCTGGAGTCATGGGTCACTAGATGTTTAGAAAATACAGAGATCCTCCAATGAAACAAGCACTCTTTCCCAATGTTTCTTCCTTTAGAACAGGGGTCTCCAACCTTGGTCTATTTAAGACTTGTGAACTTCAACTCCCAGAGTCCCTCAGCCAGCTTTGCTGGCTGAGGAACTCTGGGAGTTGAAGTCCACAAGTCTTAAAGGGACCAAGGTTGGAGACCCCTGCTTTAGAAGAATGAGGTTTCACCTTTACCGTCAAATAACGTATATATTTGTATTTGAACATGCTTTCCCACCCCAACCTGTTTAAAGTCTGTTTTCAACTGATTTTTGTGCCAAAAATAATCTTAAATTAAGAATTCATCTACTGCTTTAATCATTTTATATGCCCCATACTATAATTACAACTCTTCACAAACTTCCTGGTGAAGAACGTTCTGACCTAGAAATCTCTGGCTAGGGGTGAATAGATTTCTGGCCCAATGAAATCCCATTTTCATTGTTTATTTCCTCTCCATGCTTCTCTTTTGGGGTTGCTTGTGTGAGATCACAATTCTGGTTCTGCATTATATGTGGACTCATAGTTGGTAACCATCCTGAAGATGCTCACAATCTTCTGAACTTTTTTTAAAAAATATTTTTTATTAAAGAGTTTGTCTTTAAAAACAACACAAAAAACAATCACACATGTATAAAAACAAGACATGTCAAGACGTAACATATTAAACATTACATAACATTAATGGTAATTTTACAGCATTTCGTATTGACTTACGTATTTTGCTTTTGTAGTTCTCTATTCTATCATTTCTATTTACTACTCAATAGTAGGATAATCGTGTTACTCCAACATATTTATATCCACATTATTATATTCATTGTTCACAATCTTCTGAATGTTAATAACAATAGCACTTAGACTATCCTGCTTCATAGGGCTTTACAACATTCATTGAGCAATTTATATAATGTCAACATATTACCTCCAACAATCTGGATCCTCAATTTACTGATCATGGAAGGATGGAAGGATGAGTCAACCTTGAGTCGGTCAGATTCAAATACCTGGCTGTGGGCAGAGTTAGCCTGAAATACCGCATTCTGCCACCACAGCTCCATGGTTAATATTCTCATGTTAACCTTATCACTTACCAGGGTTCAGTGATCCATTTTCACAAGTCAGATGATTAGCTGGGAATCCAAGGAGTCAGTGGCCACCTTTGGCCAGCTGATGGTTGATAAATACAGGAAGACTGTCTTAAATTATTTTACATACCTGCAGAGATCACCTGTGATCTATGAACCAACATTTGAGAACCATTCATACAGAGACAGCATTCAATTCAGTTGCTCATTTTTATTTATTTATTTATTTTGTCACAACATCATATAAAAAGGATTATATAGTATATAAACATATATATGAGTAAATATTAGGAGGTATAAGCATCAATATATATATAGGAAGAAGAAAAGAAAAGAAAAAAACAATAGGACAGAAACAGTAGGCACGTTTGTGCGCTTATGCACGCCCCTTATGGTCCTCTTAGGAATGGGGTGAGGTCAATAGTAGAAAGTTTTTGGTTGAAGCTTTTAGGATTATGGGAAGAGACCACAGAGTCAGGTAAAGTATTCCAAGCACTGATGATTCTGTTACAGAAGTCATATTTTCTGCAATCTAGATTAAAGCGGTTAACATTAAATTTAAATCTGTTGGTTGCTCTTGTATTGTTGCAATTAAAGCTGAAGTAGTCTTTAACAGGAAGGACATTACAATAGATGATTCTATGAGTTAAACTTAGGTCTTGTCGAAGGCGACGGAGTTCCAAGTTTTCTAAGTCTAGGATTTCAAGTCTGGTGGGATAAGGTATTTTGTTGTTTTCAGAGGAATGGAGAACTCTTCTTGTAAAATATTTCTGGACTCGCTCAATTGTATTGATGTCAGAGATGTGGTGAGGGTTCCAAACAGGCGAGCTGTATTCAAGAATTGGTCTAGCAAATGTTTTATATGCTCTGGTTAGTAGTGTAGTGTTTTTGGAAAAGAAGCTACGCAGGATTAGGTTTACAACTCTTAGAGCCTTTTTTGCTATGTAGTTACAGTGGGCTTTGACACTTAGATCATTTGACATGAAAACTCCAAGGTCTTTAACGGGGTGGGGGTCATCTGTAAGGTAATGTCCATCAAGTATGTACTTAGTGTTTGGGTTCTTTTTTCCAATATGTAAGACTGAGCATTTGCTGGTTGAGATCTGGAATTGCCAAGTTTTAGACCAAGTGGTTAGATGATCAAGGTCTTTTTGGATGATAGAAGTATTGTCTGTGGTGTTAAATAGTTTGACATCGTCAGCAAAGAGAACACAATTACTTGCGATATGGTCACAAAGATCATTAATGTATAATATGAAGAGTGTTGATCCAAGGACGCTGCCTTGAGGAACGCCACTCTTGACAGGAACAGGATTTGATAGAGCATTGCCAATTTTGACCACTTGTTGTCTGTTGGACAGAAATGCAGATATCCATTTGTGAAGGGGTCCTGAAATGCCATAGGATTTTAGTTTTAGGAGAAGTTTATCGTGTACTACTGAGTCAAAAGCTTTGCAGAAGTCTATGTAGATTGCATCTATTGTTTTGCCTTGATCGAGATTTGTAGTCCATATGTTTTTACAGTGAAGAAGTTGTAAGTTGCATGATAATTTTTTCCTGAAACCAAATTGTTTATTGGAGAGTAGGTTGTTAGTTTCTAAGTGTGAGGTAATGGATTGGTTGATGATTGATTCCATGACTTTGCAGTTGATGCAGCACAGAGAGATCGGTCTGTAATTTTCAACTAAGCTGGGGTCTCCTTTTTTGAAGATAGGGATGACTGTGGCTAGTGACCAAAGTTTGGGAAGGAAACTGGTTGTGAAAGCTTTGTCAAAGATTATGCTTAGGGGTTCAGCTATATTAGTGGAAAGTTTTTTTAAGAAGTATGCGCATAGTCCATCAGGTCTATTAAGAAGGCATTAAGTAAGCACTAAGTAAGAAGACCTTGTAAAGGCACTATAATAACCAGGAAGCTTTAGGCATCTATTTTTAAGATGTATGAAACGAGTCTAGCACAGCCACCTTTATTTTCAGGCACCTGGGAGCATATTCTAACCTTTTACTTTGCCTCTGCATTCATTTCTAGTTACTCCATCCTGACCTATAGACTTTAAATGACTACAGTGCAAAATTGAAAGGCAGCAATGAGAGCTAACTCTGAATGCAAAGGACTGTGGCCAGCTCCACCTTGGATGTCCTTTGACCTCTAGTTTTTCAATAGTCATTTTATTTCAGTCCTGTTTTCCTGCCTTTCCCTGAACAATCTCCTTAGTCCCACATATCTGGCTTGCTAATTCAGATTTTCCTTTACCTTCTGATAACCATATGGGTTGCTAAATCACAGCAGCAAAAGCAGTGTAGAAAATTATTGCTTACCAACTGTGTGTTGGGGTCCCAAATATGTTTCATGCCACTTCTAGTAGTCTCCAGAAAACAAGAAGGTGTATAATCACATTCTTGCCTTTTATATCTGATAGACTGTGTCAACTGAACAGATTAGCAGGCACAAGGTGTACAGTTGCTCAGATTTCTCAGGAGTTGAGGCAGCTAAAAATAATCAAAAGGAGTTCAGAGACAAAGAAAAGTTAGTGACAGAAAAGATCCATTTTCTCGTGAAGGGAGACTGTGCAAGGCTTTCTTCCTGTTGCATGTCCTATTGGCTTTCCCAGCTGTAGTTGGAGTTGAAAGGAGATGATTTGGTGGGTGAAAACAATACTAACAGGATATATCACTTGTATAGAGGCCTGTGGCCCAAAGAGCATAAAATGTGCCCAGCATATGAGAACTGGAGAGCAGATCCTGTCTGAAAGAACTAATGGGAAGCTCACCTGGATTTGGATTAGGGCCAGCAAAGAGGAAATGCCAGAGAAATTAAATGGAGTCAAGAGGAGGAGAGAGGTCATTTTCAAGACAACTAAGGTTGCTGAATTGTGTGAATTTGTTTGGGGTTTAAAACACTCTGACTTTTAAGAAGATCCTACTTGGTTCAATGATGTGTAAAGACTGTGTGTGCTCAGTCTTTAGATCTGAAATGCGAGAATATAAAACTAGAAGTATCTTAGTTCTTACTGGATCAGGAGCAGAGGAGCACAGGTTCTGACAGGTTCTGAAGAACCGGCAGTGGAAATTTTGAGTAGTTTGGAGAACCGGCAAATACCACCTCTGGCTGGTCCCAGAGTGGGGTGGGAATGGAGATTTTGCAATATCCTTCCCCCAGGTAGTGGGGAGGGAATGGGGATTTTGCAGTATCCCTCCCCTGGAGTGGGATGGGAATGGAGATTTTGCAATATCCTTCTCCCAGGAGTGGGGAGGCAATGGAGATTTTGCAGTATCCTTCCCCTGCTACACCCACCAAGCAATTCCCACCAAGCCACACCCACAGAACCTGTAGTAAAAAAAAAAATAAACTTCACCACTGATCAGGGTGGTGGGGATCACTGATCATGGGGAAAGAGTTCCTTGCTGATGGGAAAGTGAGCAGCAGTTGAATTGAAGGGGACCTAACCGCACTGAGTTGGTAGTAGGTTCTGGAATACAAGACTAGCTCCTGGGGGGCGTGGGATTAGGAATAGTCACATGTAGCTACCTCAAAAATCATACCAAATATTCTTGTCACCTAGTTCTTCCTCACCATCTTGGACAGCATTTTCTAATAGGCTGACATCCTAAAATATTCAATCTTTTTATTAATAACTAAAGAGAAGAACTAATCAAACTGGCACATGAATCAAATGGGGAGATGACTAATGATATAAATGAAAGAAATAAAATTCAAGTCAGCCTATTGCCCCCAACAATCTGGGTCCTCATTTTACCGACCTCGGAAGGATGGAAGGCTGAGCTGGTGAGAATCGAACTGCTGCAATATTTCATTCTAACCATTGTGCCACCAGCCATAGCCTTGTAGTTACAGTATATACTGTATGTTAAAAAAAATTGAGAATTAATAGAGACCAATGCTAATTATGTAGACAGAAAACAAAAATCAGATGCAGTGAGGGATAGCTGGCTTAGCAAAAGTAGTTATGAAAGAGATCATAGAGTGGTCATTGATTACAAATTCAATATGAGCCAGAAAGTGATGTGGCTGCAAAAAAGAAATGGACATGCATAATGAACAAGAAGTGTAATTTTCAAATCACAGTGAGTAATTGGTCAATCCTTGTGTCCAATTCTATACCCTACACTTTTAAGCACTCGGTGAAATTGAAACTGTTTTGGAGAAGGACAACAATGATTGTAAGGACTAGAAGTTAAATCCTCTCAAAAGAAATGGAAGGACCTGAGTATGTCTCAGCCTTGAGAAAAGACTACTGAGAAGTGGGAGATGTGCTAGACATCTTCAAATAGCTGAAAAACATCACAAAGAGGAAATCCCCTCTCATTCTGTGTTCTGTACAAGACACAGAAAAATGGATTTAAATTTAAGAGGGACAGATTCTGGTTAAATGCTTATAAAAGGTTTCTAACATAAAGGGCAAGAGCCAATTTGGTGTAGTGGTTAAAACACCAGCATATAAACTGGGAGGCTGTCAGCTCTAATTCTCCCTGAGGCACAAAGCCAGTTGGGTGACCTGAGCCAGGCCTTCTCTGCCCTAAGAAGTAGGCAAGAACAAGGCACCTCTGAAATCTTACCAAGAAAACTCAAGGGACTTATCCAGGCAGCCACCAGGAGTCAGGACTGATGCGAAGGCATAAAATTAAGAACAGACTGAGAATGGAATCAATTACCCCAAGATATGGTGGGCTCTCATTCATTAGATGTGCAATTCGACACGTGCAAAGGGAGGGAGGGAGGGAGGTAGCCATCTGTCAGGCATACTGTAATTTGGGTTTCTATACAGAACAAGGGATTGGACTCATTGACCTCAGTGGCCCCTTCCAACTTTAGAATCCAAGGATACATATTCACAGGTGCCAGAACGAATAAAACGAACACCTTAGCAAAGCTAGACGAGCTTCTCATAGGCTGCTAGGAGCTTAAATTTAAGCACATTTATTGCTGTTTCAAACTCTGCTCAAAGTTTTGCATTGACTACCTGATTAGTTCCAAGAGCGCAGACAACTGCTGATTTGTTATCATGGCAGCATTCAACCTTGAAGGGCTAGAAAGACACTTCATCATCAGATGGCATTTCAGAGAGCTACTGAAAGGATCACCTGACTTGGCATAATCACCAAAATCTTGGCCGAGGTGTAGAGGTCGCACAGCTTCAGTCTTTTCCAAAAAAAAATAAAAAATAAAAAGGAGTTTATTGGGGAGATCAAAGTTATGTTTTGGACACGGCAGGCCAAAGTCATGAACCCTTTAAGTGTAAAATAGATTGAAACATACGCCTCTTCATAAGATTAATGAGAAACATTTCTGAAAATGCTTCCGTTTGAGAAATGCCTTTAGGTTGTCTCCACAACAGTCAATCAGCTGCAATTCTTTTTTCAGATTCCTTTTACAGTCCATGTTTGTATACAGGTAGTCTTCGACTTACAACAGTTTGTTTAGTGACCGTTCAAAGTTACAATGGCACTGACAAAGTCACTTACGGCCATTTTTCAGACTTCCCATGATCATGTGATCAAAATTCAAGATGCTTGGCTACTGGTTCATACTTACGACTGTTGCTGTTCACCAAGGTTATGTGATCCCCTTTTGCAACCTTTTGATGAGCAAAATCAATGGGGAAGCCAGATTCACTTAACAACCGTGTTACCAACTTCTCAACTGCAGTGGTTCCCTTAACAACCGTGTCAAGAAAGGTCATAAAATGGGCCAAAATTCACTTAACAAATGTTTCAAACAGAACAGAAATTTTGGGCTCAATTGTGGCCATAAGTCAAAGATTACCTATACATGCTCAGCCCATGTTTGCTCTTTGTTTTTAACTAGACCAGGATCTCAGTTTACCTGCCCCCAGATTGAAATCCTTAGGAGAGTATTCCCTTTTTATGCAACAATTTGTAAAGCCTTCCTGGTTATTTCAGAGGCCCTTCAGAGAGCAGCTGGACTATTCTACTAAACAATAGACAAAGAAGAGCAATACTGAAGGTTGATTTTTATTGTATTATTGCAAATTTTATTTATGATGGTCATTGTTCATTGTGTCATCTATAAAGTTGATGGTAGGCAGCTTACGGTCATTCAGATACCCTCAGACAATGTGCTTTCCTCCCATCCCTCAAACTGGGAATCACTGTAACTACAACATTCCTCTTGCTAGCCAAAGGAAAGAAAATAGCAGCTGGTGCTGGTGTTCTTTTGGGCAAGGAAGGAAAAGACAATGTCCATCCTCCAAGGTGGACTAGTTTAGTCCAAACTCAAACACCAGAGATGCAAAAGCTAATGCCGCTTTTATTACAAGTTTAGCGTAGTGGCCAAAATTGTGGAAACCTTTTGGGGAAAGTGTGTTTTCTAAAACTACCTAATAACACTATTTTTTTTTGGAGTAGTACCATACAATTATATATCAGTGGAAAGATCATTTAATCAAGAATGTAATGCAATAACTTATACAATACAATACTGTAATTTGCAGTTACAGTATTAAGAAGAAAAGTAAAACACGTTAAAAAAAACAAATGATATACAAAAATTATCACCAAAGAAAACATGAGATATACAAAACTTACCATGTCAGTTAATACTTAGTTGAGTAATCTTTAGCATAAATTACGACCTTACAATGTCTTCCCATGGAGTGAACCAAGTCTTTTAGTTCTGCAGCTGTTATAATGTGAAATCAAGATTGAATGATTGCTTCTATTAACTGGGTTTTATTGCTGGGTCATTTCTGACTAACAAGTTTCTTTAGTCAGCTCCATAGATTTTCAGTTGGGTTAAGGTCTGGGCTATTCCCAGGCCATTCCAGCAGTAGAATATGATTATCTTGAAACTCTTTTTAAAAATGGTGTTATTAGCCATCAAACCTCAAAAATACACTTTTTCAAAAAGGTTTCCGCAATTTTGGCCACTACTGTACAGGAGCGGAATCTTGCCAGTCTGAATGAACTTCCTCCTTCCCTCCCTCTTTCTTCAGGAGACTTAGAGATGATCATGTCTGAGTTGCTTTCTTAAAACCCATTGCTGCCCTGGATTCAGATTTCTTTTATCTGACTTTCTCTTGGATGCAGCATTCCCCCCTATTTCTCAAGATTATTTATTCTGCCAGGGAAAGGGTGTTTTAGTTCCTAGGTTCTCTCCTCCCTCAAAACTTGGCCAAGCTAAAATATTTCTCTTTCCTGCCCTACTTTCCTTTTTTTTTTTTTTTTTGTACTACCATGTTGGAGAGCACCACTGCTGGTCCCAACAGCAACAGGTCATCAATGCACTTAGACTAAGCATGGATCCTCTCTAAAATAGCCGATACATTCATTCTCCACTGTTGGAACCTCAGTTGTGCTCTCCTGCCCCTTGCTTCCCAAATAGCAGCAGAAGCTTAGCCTGTTGCTTGGCAGTTGTGGGGAGAGGAATGCAAAAGTTACCAAAGCAACCTTGTGGAAGTTGCTAACCCATGAGCAGTGGTGGGATTCAGCCAGTTCGCACCACTTCGGGAGAACCGGTTGTTAACTTTCTGAGCAGTTTGGTGAACTGGTGGTTGGAAGAAATCATTAGGGCAGAGAACCGGTTGTTAAATTATTTGAATCCCACCACTGCCCATGAGGTTAATATTTTCTATAGCCCAAATAAGAAAACTTCCTAGACATGTTTCTGACCTCCCGAGCAGCCAATCAAAATGCCATGGAGGCAGAGCACCTCAGGGCCAGCTGGCTGAAGTTGGTTCTACAGTGGGCCAACCAACTAGATCCATGAAGATTGGCTACCATCTTAAGACAATTCCTCAATGCAAAGTAGAATGTTCCTATAGGACAGCAGTTTCCAAACTTGGTAACTTTAAGTCTTATGGACTTCAATTCCCTTATTCTGGCTGAGGAATTCTGGGAGTTGAAGTTCACAAGTCTAAAAGTTGCCAGGTTTGGAAACTCCTGCCTCAGGAGATTTTAGGATAGGATACTTCTGCTGCCTGCTGGCTGCCTGTAATTTGGCAGATCGAATCTCATGAGGCTGAAGGTTTCCATCCTTCCAAGGTGGGTAAAATGAAGACCCAGATTGTTGGGGGCAATAGGCTGACTCTGTAAACCACTTAGAGAGGGCTGCAAAGCACTGTGAAGTGGTATATAAGTCTAGGTGCTATTGCTATTGCTATTACTTGTTTAACTCTCCAATAGGAAAACTGTCTTTCCTCCTAGATCACTGTGATCAGGCCTCCATCTGAATCAGCAGCTGCTGGCTCTGAGATGGAGCTTCTGCTGTGAGAATGCATCTTCAGTCAAAATTAAATGAGCCATAATGAGGTAATGAGGATTAGCCCTTAGAGTTGGTCAGATTCAAATGTCATACAAGTCTGGGTAAAGATGTATACTACCCTAACAAGAAACAAATTCAATACTCTGCTGCCCCCCCCCCAAGAAACAACTGGATTTCTTAGCAAATTGATTTATAGTGGTCTAGATTATATTGCACTTGGGCATCCAATATATGGTGTTGTTGATAATTAGACAAACCCCATACGATCTCCTGCTCAGACTATTCTGAAAGTAAATTGTTAAGCACCTTTTATTTTATTCAGCTATTCTTTAACTATCATTTGGAGGAGAAACAATTCTCTGTTTCAGGCTCACATCACACTTTAATCCAAATCCACTTTATAGTTCAGTACAATGTGTAAACCCAAACCAAGGACGATAGTTCAGTGTGAACTCAGCAATTTTTGATTGATTCAATAAACTATAATTAAACAAGTTGTGCGGCATATGAAGCTAGTCTCTGTTTCTTCTTCCCAAATAATTGAAAAGGAGCTAATCTTTTCATGTAACGAATTTTGCTCAGAATTAATCCATTCTCCCATGGACACCGCTCAGAGGGTTCTAACAGCAATCAGGAGTTTGATCTGCTGCTTCAAAGAAACCTGTTTTCCCATTCTTCTATTCAATATATCTATCCACGAATAAATCCCTGAAGACTTTTGGAGTTGAGGTTATCTGTTGATCCCTAACCTCTTGCAAGGGGAGCGTGGGCTACAAAAGAATTGCTCCTATTTATGTCGCTTAAGGGAGTTCACCGTTCTTTGATTTACTTATTCAATCGGTTTTGCAATTGATGCAGTAAAATATCAAAGCATGACAAAATCATAGCGCAAACTTGAATCAAAAAATCTTGGGAATCTTGGAAAAATGAGCTGTTTTTCTTTTGCCAAGTGTTGTATGCCAAGGGAGATATTGTACTTATCATATCCCAAACCTTGGATTTTTTACTCTCTGATAGTAGTTCTCTGGAGTCTCAAGCAGAGGTAGCGTTTGTTCCATCAGCTGAGCCTTTTAATTAGAGTTATCAGAAAGATTTAACCTCCACAAGCGTCTCTGAGCGCCAACCCACACCATCAAATAAATAGAAGTTAAAGGGAGGAATAAGATATTAGCAAATCTGATGCCTGAATCTAGCAGCACCGTTAAAGAGCAATTTTGGAACCACTGATAACGTGGACTCTCATATGAAAATAATCAAGTGCTAAATTATTATTTTTAAAAAATAATCATTTTAACCAATTTGTATTGATAATAATGGTTTTCTGAGGCTTTTTTTCCCCTGAATCTCAGACTGAAAGCTACAGTTAAATGGGTCTAAATTCTATTATTTGTCTGGGACTTTAAGGATTGGGCTTAAAGATGTCTCCCCATCCTCTGCCATAATAACTCTTGCACAAACCAATACAACCATATGGATTAAAAACTCAGCCACTCACTACTCACTATCTTCAGAAATTAAACACAGTTCCAACCATATAGTGCTTCTTAGTCAGTACTGATTTAGAGGACTACTTATCTTACCTGCAAACAAGGTCTGTGGTTCAGCTTCACAACCGTTGCAACTGCCTGCAACTTCCAAAAAATTTAGACATCAAAAAAGCAGAGCTATAGTAGAGACCTAACTGAAAGCAGAAATGCAGTTCCTAAGTATAAGATGGGGCTTCCTCTGATTCTACTCATCCCAGAGAGTTTTGATTTAACTTAACATGTTGCACCACATGCATTCAGCAGGAGCATGTAAATGTGGGGTCAAAAAAAATAAATAAAGATGGTGACCATGACAACATAAACAAAAGCCTCATCCCTTTTACCCTATGTTGATACATATTAAAAAGGGGTAGTGTATTTAGTTGTGGCTACCATCTTGGATTTTTATCTTCTCCCTGGAATGGATCGTTCAGATATATCAAGTAGCCAGAGGGTTTGGCTCAGTCAATTCCCTGGCAAGTAAAACACTGCCAGTCCACGCCATACATGGATGTCTTCATAAGTAGTACACACGTGTTTAATTCTTATTATTATTCGTTCCATGTTTTTCTCCCAAAATTGTGATGGATCAAGTTACACCAGGCAGTCCAATGGGCAGAATGCTGTACTTCTTCTCTCTCCTTACCTCACTTCAGACCAGCAGAGTGATTCCTTGAGAAGATAATTGAACCACAAGTATGTTGGCTGTCCTAACTTCATTCCTCCTGAAGGTCAGATATGGCTCTTTCAGGCTTGTGCCTTGGCATGAAGATTTTCCAATGAGACAGACTGAGACAGGAAGATCACTTTATTTATTTATTTATTTTATTTATTTATTTTATCACACAGTATATATAAGCATAAGCATGAAATAACTATACAAGATATAAGCATATATATAAGCATGAGTATGTAATAACTAAATTAATTGGATATAACGAAAGGAAACAATAGGACAGGTAGGCAGTCTTGTGCTCTTATGCACACCCCTTACAGACCTCTTAAGAAGGGGGTGAGGTCAAAAGTAGACAGTTTTTGGTTGAAGCTTTGGGGATTTTGGGAAGAGACTACAGAGTCAGGTAGTGTATTCCAAGTATTAACAACTCTTTTACTGAAGTAATATTTTCTGCAATCAAGCTTAAATCTATTGTGTGCTCGTGTATTTTTGTGATTGAAGCTGAAGTAGTCTTCAACAGGAAGGACATTGTAATAGATGATTCTATGAGTTAAACTCAAGTCATGTCAAAGATGGTGTAGTTCTAAATTTTCTAATCCCAGGATTTCAAGTCTGGTAGCATAAGATATTTTGTTGTATTCAGAGGAGTGGAGAATTCTTCTTGTAAAATATTTCTGGACACATTCAATTGTATTGATGTCAGAAATGTGATATGGGTTCCAGACAGTCGAGCTGTATTCAAGAATTGGTCTAGCAAATGTTTTATATGCTGTGGTTAGTAGTGTAGTGTTTTTGGAAAAGAAGCTACACAGTGTAGTGTAGTACACTATGTAGTGTAGTGTTTTGGGAGAAGCTATTCTCCAAAGCACCTGAGGGTAGAACAAGAAGCAATGGATGGAAACTAATCAAGGAGAGAAGCAACTTAGAACTGAGGAGAAATTTCCTGACAGTTAGAAAATCAATAAATGGAACAACTTGCCTGCAGAAGTTGTGAATGCTCCAACACTGAAAATTTTAAGAAAATGTTGGATAGCCATTTGTCTGAAATGGTGTAGGGTTTCCTTCCTCGTCAGGGGGTTGGACTAGAAGGCCTCCAAGGTCCCTTCCAAGTCTGTTGTTATGTTATGTTATGTTATGTTATGTTATGTTATGTTATGTTATGTTATGTTATGTTATGTTATGTTATGTTATGTTATGTTATGTTATGTTATGTTATGTTATGTTATGTTAAGATTAGGTTTACAATTCTTAAAGCTTTTTTTGCGATATAGTTGGAGTGGGCTTTGGCACTTAGATCATTTGATATGAAAACTCCAAGGTCTTTAACAGGGTGGGAGTCATCTGTAAGGTAATGTCCATCAAGCTTGTACTTAGTGTTTAGGTTCTTTTTTCCAATATTTAAGATTGAGCATTTGCTGGTTGAGATTTGGAGTTGCCAAGTTTTAGACTATTCAGACACAAAGTCAAGGTCTTTTTGAAGGGTAGTTGTATTGTTGGTGGTATTAAATAGTTTGACATCGTCAGGAAAGAGAACACAATTACTTGTAATATGGTCAGAGAGATCATTAATGTATAATATGAAGAGTGTTGGTCCAAGAACGCTGCCTTGGGGAACGCCACTTTTGACAGGAACAGGATTTGATAAGAGCATTGCCAATTTTGACCACTTGTTGTTTATTTGACGGGAAAGTTGTTATCCAATTGTGGAGGGGTCCTGAGATGCTGTAGGATTTTAGTTTTTGGAGAAGTTTATCATGTACTTATTACAATTTATCAGAATATTCAGACAAAAGGGAATCTTCTCATTCAAAGAGGGAACCCTGATCCTTAGCTTACATCCCCTTTTGTAATTAGCATAACGAAGAAAAGTGCAAGAAGAAAGTTGATTGGACAGGAGAAAAGTAACCTCCCCTTTACATAGGGAATCAGTTACGTATATAGTCAAACATGTTACATATTTGCATCACACCTGTTCATTAAAATGAGGTCTGACATCAGAAAGGGCATAAATTGTAACAAAAAATATGGTTTAGAGCAGGGGTCTCCAACCTTGTCAACTTTAAGACTTGTGGACTTCAACTCCCAGAATTCCTCAAGCTGGCTGAGGAATTCTAGGAGTTGAAGTCCACAAGTCTTAAAGTTGAAAAGGTTGGAGACCCCTGGTTTAGAGTCCATGAAAGAGATAAATCAGACCCCAATTTGTACTAACAAACTTTTCTCATCTGGAGATAGTCTCCAGCCTGTTTATCTGTTCAATTTAGTCACATTCAAAGCTATTCCTACATCCCAGTCTGTAATGAGCCTGAACATCATTTTAAAAGAGAAAAAAATAAGCCAAACTAAAATACAAAGTAACTATGCTTAAAATACAAAGTAAAATGCAAACTAACCATGTCTGCTAACAAATTACAAAGTCCGTGTCATGTGCCGCTCGCTCCCCCATACGTTAGCAAAGACGTTCACATTTTCTAATACCTGGCAAAGTATGCGGTGCTTTTGCACCAACAGGCCATCTCTGTGACACTTTGGTGGCATCTAGGGCCTCAGTTCTATTAAGTTTTATAATACACAATCCTATATAGCCTTCCTTCTCACTGTCAGAGGAAAATTGCTAGGCTTCAAAGGATGGTTTTTCAGAAGCAATGTTCGTACTTCAGCCACAGCGCTAAGCTAGATGTCTCATATATGGGAAGTTCTTGACCATATTAAGAGTGTCCGCCAGGGACAACTGCTTTTCTTGATAGAAGATATTTCCATTTGAGGGCATTTTCTGTTTCCCAGCTTTTATCTGAAATAACCCCCAAAAAAACAATCTGTATCAAGATCCCTGGGAGGATTCCGCTCCAAATAATTTGACCTCTTTTAAACCTGTTCAGTATTGGACTATTTGAGGAACTAGATTTTATTTTTATTTTTTTCCCTTTGCAAAAGAGCAGAGGAAACCTTAAGGGAGGGAAGATTTCATCCTGGTTCAATCAATGCTATGCACAAAATATACGCTCCAGTCTTGACTGCAGGAAATATGACTTCAGTAACAGAGTTATTAGTGCTTGGAACACACTATCTGACTCTGTGGTCTCTTCCCAAAATCCCCAAAGCTTCAACCAAAAACTAACTACCATTGACCTCACCCCATTCCTAAGAGATCTGTAAGGGGCGTGCATAAGAGTACAAACGTGCCTATCGTTCCTGTCCTATTGTTTTCCTTTGTTATATCCAATTATATAGTTATTACATACTCATATTCATATATATGCTTATATATTGTATAATTATTTCATGCTTATGCTTATATATACTGTGTGACAAATAAATAAATAAATAAATAAATAAATAAATAAATAAATAAATATCCAGAGCCTGAGAGAAACTACTTGCTTTTTGATATCCTGATTCATTTTACAGTTATCCTTATCCAGACCAGCTTAGTTGCTTTTGTAAAATCATAACACTGGAAAGGCTAATTTCATTTTGCCCAGATCAGAGGATGGCATGTATAAATATCCTGTTCAAAAGACTTTATGGAAAGGTGAATTAGCAATAGCAATAGCAATAGCACTTACTAATATACTGTTCAGTAGCGGGTTACAATTCCCAGAACTTCCGGTTCGCTATCTGGAGTGCTCGCGCGCTTTGCACATGTGTGGTGCTTCTGTGTATGCGCAGAAGGTTCTGCGCATGCACAGAGCATTTTTGATGATGTCTGGGTGGGTGTGCGGAGCCTCCCACTGCCACTGCCAGTTCACCCAAATGGGGCGAACCAGTAACAACCCACCACTGATACCACTTCACAGTGCTTTACAGCCCGCTCTAATCGGTTTACAGAGTCAGCATATTGCCCCCAACAATCTGGGTCCTCATTTTACCCACCTCGGAAGGATGGAAGGCTGAGTCAACTTTGAGCCTGGTGAGATTCGATCCACCAGATTGCAGGCAGCCAGCAGTCAGCAGAAGTGGCCTGCAGTACTGCATTCTAACCACTGCACCACCATGGCTCTTTTTAAATTAAAAAGATCTCAAGGGCTGCTAGAGACAATTCCATCCAAAGGAGGCCTTGCAGAAAATATTTCAGTGCACTGATTCCTGCCATAGAGAAGAAGGCCTGGCTGGGGAAGCAATTGATTTGTCTCCTCCCCTCCTTAAGTTATCTGTGTGTGTGTGTGTGTGTGTGTGTGTGTGTGTGTGTGTGTGCGTGTGTGTGTGCGTGTGTGTGTGTTGGGTTACCCCTGGTTTGGACCGGTTCTTGTGAACCAATAGTAAAACCTGGAGGAGGCTCCGCCCACCAACCCTCATGTCATCAGGAAGCTTCTGCGCATGTGCACACGGTTCTGCTGCAAATCAGTAGTAAAAGTAAGTAGAACCCATTCCTAGTGTGTGTATATGCACATGCATACCTACACATACACCTTTGGTTTCTAGTAAGCTGGACCAGTCCCTGCAGTTCTCTTGGCAGGACTTTGGGAATGAACGCATGATCTCCCATTTTCAATCCTAGTGCCTTAGCCACTATACCACATTGGTTCTCTGTTTCCATTCCAAATGCTAATTAAAATGACTGCAGTAATGAAACTGATGCTTGTGTTGTTTTCCCTCGTTCTTTCCAGACAACCCGTGCTTTTCTACTGTGTCTTTTGCAGGCCTGCAGGCAGGCACAGACCACTGGTGGGTTTCAATTTTTTTTACTACCAGTTCTGTGGATGTGGCTTGGTGGGCGTGGCTTGGTGGGCGTGGCAGGGGAAGGATACTGTAAAATCTCCATTCCCTCCCCAATCCAGGGGAAGGTTACTGCAAAATCCCCATTTTCTGGGACTTGGAAGGCAGAGAATAAATGGGGGCGGGGCCAGTCAGAATTTTTACTACCGGTTCTCCGAACTACTCAAAATTTCTGCTACCGGTTCTCCAGAACTGGACAGAACCTGCTGAAACCCACCTCTGGCACAGACCTGGCTTTTCTTGATTTTACACCATTCATCCTGGAAAGAGAAATGGATGGAGTGAGATTACCCTCTCTAGATGCCTTCAAGCATAGGCTGAACTATATATTTACCTGATAAATCTAATCTATCCACAATGCTTTAATGTGGATTATGGTACCAATCATTAGGTTGGGTTCGATGGTTTAAACGGTACCTTCCAGTTATATAGTGCCATTATATGTAGCGGGGTCAAGTGATTTTAATAAATCATACGGATTTTTTTAAGAGTACTTCTCAATCAACAGGAGTCAAATTTATTTGATGAGCCATCTTCTTCTTTCTTACCCCTGGGCTGCATGCTGGTAGACGATAGTCAATAAGACAAGTTGCAAAAAACTTCGAATCTATAAATCTTAGTAACACGTGCATGTAGTCCCTAAGGCACGGGCACAAGCTCAACTCGAAGGAGACTTTATGTTTACAGCATTACCCTTAATTCCAGCCGGATTAAGGGCAGCAATTCTTTGCTTTGTTCTTTGAAAACAGCTGTTCCTTGGCATGTAATTGAAAGAAAATGCATGCTTAAATCTTAACGCTAGAATGTTTCATGATAGTCAGAAGGATGACATAAATCTGCAAACAAAAGCTTTCTTCTTAGGCTCGAAGGCAGCTGTGGCAAGTCTACTATTGAATTATGGAATATAGTTGTGGTTTGCTGTAATTAAAGGTTCACAATAAACCCGTTGTGACAATTTACTTATATGCAAGTGCCAATATTTCTGGAAAACAAAAGAGGACAGATTATTAAACTTTGGGGGGTGGGAATGATTCTGCAGTTGCAGCAGTGGCTCAATTGATTCAGCCTTCCACAACAGTCCCAGCTTCGCATGTGGAAAAATTAATTGCTCACCCCTGTTCTGGATAGTCTGCCCATTGACAGAAATTACCTGCAGCCTTCAATGCCAAGAAGGGATCTCATTTAGCCAACAAGAGATCTTGCGGTGTCATGCAGTTTGTCCCATTTGCCCTTGAGCCAATACTCTCCTCCTCCTCCTCTTCTTCTTCTTCCTCTTCTTCTTCTTCTTCTTCTTCTTCTTCTTCTTCTTCTTCTTCTTCCCTTCCTTCCTTCCTTCCTTCCTTTCTTTCTTTCTTCTCCTTTCCCTCTGCCATTGCTTGAACAAATCCTTCCTTTGCTGTAACCATTGTGAAACAAAGCTGATAATTAGGCTATGCCAGGGGTATCCAAACTTGGCAACTTTCAAGACTTGTGGAATTAAGACTTGTGGAATTGCTGGCTGAGGAATTCTGGAAGTTGAAATCCACAAGTCTTAAAGTTGCCAAGTTTGGATACCCCTGGGCTACACAGTCTTTGTGACAATCAGCATGTTTTCTGCCAGCTGTTGTAAAGGATTCTATGGCTGACTCACATCTGTCTTTCTTCTGTTGACTTTTCATGATGTAATCCATGCCATTTCTCCTACCCCCCATTGGAGTAAAAGGCTGTCCTGCCTAGCCATCAGGCTTTATGCTTCTGCCTTCTAACTGTGAGAATCCTTCCCCATAAAGGCCTCCCACTTTATGGGAGAACAAGCTTCAATTGCAACAATACACAAGCACACAATTGATTTAAGCTTAATGTTAACCGCTCCAATCTTGATTGCAGAAAATATGGCTTCAGTAACAGAGTTGTTAATGCCTGGAATACACTACCAGACTCTGTGGTCTCTTCCCAAAATCCCCAAAGCTTCAACCAAAAACTCTCTACTATTGACCTCACCCCATTCCTAAGAGGTCTGTAAGGGGCGTGCATAAGAGCACCAGGGTGCCTAGCATTCCTGTCCTATTGTTTCCGTTCTTTAAACTAAATTCAATTAATTTAGTTATTACATACTCATACTTATATATATACTTATATACTGTATAGTTATTTCATGCTTACGATCATATATACTGTGTGACAAAATAAATGAATGAATGAATGAATGAATAAATAAATAAATAGAGCCTCAGTGAATGGAACGATGATGTTATGTGGGTGAGGATATATCAGATAGTGAATGGAGCAGGATATTGGAGGAGGGGGGCTTCTAGTATTTTTAAATAATTCCATTTTAAAACTAAAGCCAGTTTTAGGGCTCTTTAGATTTGAGATTTTGTGTGTTCCCTGAACCAGGCCGAAGGGGAAAAGTGTCACCAATTTGCAACACTTACCATGAGAAGGCCATAAAAAGGCTGTGTGTGACCCCAAGGCTTCACTTTGTCAATCCCTATTCTACCCCAACTGTTCTTTCTCAAGTAGACAAATGGAAAAACGTCTTCCTTCCAGGCAGGGGACTGAAGTCAGGGGAGAGTTGACGCCAGAGTTAGCCAATACTTACATCGCCAGATAACAACAGGCTCATGGTGTTTTCTATCAGTGGTGTTGCTGCCTGAAGAATTTTAAAGCATTATATAATGTCAAGAGCAGGAAAACGAAGCAATCATTTATGCTAGCAGTTTTGTTCTAGGCTGACGCTGTTGCTTGCTTCATTTTTCCTTGAAAAATAAATAAGTCCCAGATAGTGAAAAGGGCTTCATTTTTAAAAAAAAAAAAAATAGAAGCATTGATATTCTAATGCCATTTCCAGTTTGTGCATGACATTTATTAGTTCTCTATAGCATTACAAGAGTCGTCATGTTTCTGCTAATATGCCACAGTGACAAAAATTAAATGGTGTTCGTTTCTACTCCACTTGATTTCTGAGCCTAAAGATGATAACAGCAATAATACTGGGGGGAGGGGGAGCTTTAATTACTTTGGGGTTTTAATTAGACCGCAACAGAAATGGCATGTGCTGCTTTGGATGTATTTTCTCGTTTACAGGGAGCTAATTAAGATGGAGTCATCTGGAAAAGCTAACTTTCCACATCCCTCATAAATGTACTCATTTAGGAGATAAACCGATCACCTTGTCTCCTTGTCCCTGGATTATTATTTTTTCAACACTTTCTCACAACTTGAAGATATCCAGGACCTGAAGCCTTTATAAATAATAACCTGTACCTTGAATTGCTCTTGAAAGCATACTGATAACCAGTGCAGCTCCCACAGCAACAGTGTTACATAGCAATACGGTATCAAAACTCTAATGCAAGGATCGTGAAGCATTTTGGCTTGGTGTGTTAAAAATTTGAAAAAATGCCTAATTTGACTTTGCTGGTGTGTCACACACACACACACACACACACACACACACACACTCCAAACCTGGGGTGAAATCCAGCAGGTTCTGACAGGTTCTGGAGCACCGGTAGTGGAAATTTTGAGCAGTTCAAAGAACTGGCAAATACCACCTCTGGCTGGCCCCAGAGTGGGGTGGGAATGGAGATTTTGCAATATCCTTCTCCCAGGAGTGGGGAGGAATGGGGATTTTGCAGTATCTTTCCCCTGGAGTGGAGTGGAAATGGAGATTTTGCAGTATCCTTCCCCTGCCACGCCCACTAAGCCACGCCCACAGAAACGGTAGTAAAAGAATTTGGATTTCACCACTGCTCCAAACAAAAAAAAATTATCTGTCTCCCCATCTAGGCACTTGACATGGTCGTCAATTTCAATCCTGGTGCCACCACTGCCGCTCAAAAAGGTTGCCTTGCACCAGGGGTGATACCCAGAAGGTTTTAACAGGTTCTGGAGAACCGGTTGCAGATATTTTGAGTAGTTGGGAGAACTGGCAAACACTACCTCTGGCTGGCCCCAGAATGGGGAGGGAATGGAGATTTTGCAATATCCTTCCCCTGCCACACCCACCAAGCCATGCCCACAGAACCAGTAGGGAAAAAAATTTGGATTTCACCTCTGCCTTGCACCCTTCCCAAATAAATATGAGACACAATCGCCCCTCATGTCCAGCACTCCCCAGGATCTATCATGTACTGCTTACCTTCAGATGATGTTCTTTTCTGTTGAAAGGCCTCTGCAGCCTTCCCAAGACACTCCACATTGCACAAGGTCTTTGTCCTTGAAGCAGCTTTAGAGAATGCTGTTCTGCAACCTCCCAAAACTGCATGAAAGGACAGCCCATGCTCACACCATTTTCAAAGGGCCTGGAGGTTACTCAAGAGCACAGCTCTTTTGTGCAACTTCCAGAGATCACGCGAGAACACACCTCATTCTTGCATGGCCTACACGGCTGCATTTTGGATCAGCTGAAGTTTCAGAACAGTCTTTGAGATCAGCCCCATTTAAAGTTAATTAATCAATCGTAATATTAACGATGGTATTGACCACTATTCATTCTGGATAATGCCTGATCGATTAAATTGGAAGGTTGCATTACCTAATAGATTAGGCATTGAGTATTAACTAGGATCTACTTGGGTTTCTGAAACATCTTCCATGTTCACTATGTTGGAAAAATGATTAAGCAGCTATATCTTTTTAATCTTAGTAGCCTCTTCTAACCAGCCAGTTTCAGATGGATAAAATCAGGAAATGTTGTTCCAAGCAACTTTACACTAAGTTTTAAAAGAAAAAAGAAATCAAATAACCTTTTTTCAACCTTATTATATTAAATAGAATTTTGTACTGGGCACAGTAGCCCAGTTTTAGAGGATCAGTTCTATGACCATTCAGGCAAAAAGATGCAGGTAGTATTCCCATGGTGCCCCCGTAGGTAGATATTTTTTTTCACACAGGAACATACTATTTTTCTTTGGTTTTGGTTGCCTTTAAGTACTATAATGTCATATTGATATTGTGAACAAGATACAGCCAAATTCTCCAGCCCATTTTTCATTAAGCTATTGGAATCAGTGGTAAGATAGGACTCATTAGACTGTAAATGCCACTGAATCAGATACCTAGAACAAGATATAAACTACACTGTCTTAGTCGTGCACAGCCCAGGTGATAGAACAGCCTGAATTTATGCCAGGCCATTGAAACATGTTATGGGAAAATAGGTGGGCCACATTAATCAAAGACATTTTAAGTTTTGTAAAGTCAGAAATCGCACCATTGAAAATTTGTATTTCATCATCAAATTTGAATAGTATGGTTTTTGGGGCTGCAAAACTGGGGCTTAAGCCACCCTTGTTTTAAAGATTGGGAACCCTCTTCCTTCTTACAGAGACTAAAAATATGCACCTTTCTTTCCAGGCCTTTCTGAGTGTCTTTCTTCTGCTGACTTTATGATTTGTAAAGTTTACTTTGAGCTGCCCAAAGCTATTCAAGAATATATTAAAAAATCACCAAAAATGGGTAGACCATCTCTAGAACCAGTTTCAGAAGAGGCACAATGTAGGAGAAAGGAGAGGGAGAAATACTACTTGTCAGAATTTGTTGCAAAAATTACATCCAGAAAGCACACACAGATAACTGATTCAGCAAGATTCAGTAACTTCTCTTTATATACATAATAACACATATAATATCAACAGCAGATTCTTCCAATGTGGTAGAGAGTTAGAGGTAAAAAACACAGGCAGAGGAGAGAACAGCAGAGATGAGTTTCAGTTTCAATTCAGCAGATTAGTTTGCAGTTTCAGAGCTCAGAGCTTAATCCAGAGCCACACCCAGACTCCTTCCAGTTTCAGTTTCCAAACAGTCCTCATTGGCTGACTTAGTTGCTATGCCTATACATTGACTGACCTTGTTTACCATGTCTTTGTCAGTCATGAATTCTCTGACACTACTGCATAATCAGAGATTTGCTCTTGAATTGCTGGATGTTACACAACAGAGGATTAAATTCTGACATAAAAGTAGGTGAGTAGGGTACTACTGTCAAATTCAACAGCACTTGAACAGGAGATTTCTGAAGAAAACCCTATAAGTCAATTGAATTTTTTTAAAAATGTAAAGGAATGTACTCAGAGGTGAAAGTATAACAAAGCATGGAGTTGGTTAGTTATGATTAAGAAGGCATACAAGTGCTTTGCAATTAGCTTGCCACAAAAGAAAATCAAGCCTCATAAACATCTGGAGCTGCCCTTAAGGAACATTTCAAAGCCCATCAGAGATTTGCTTTGCTTTACTTGAAAATTTGTGATGCAGCCTGGCCTCTGTGAGTTGCAAATTCAGCCAACCCCTCACAAGAACAAGCCTCTTCTATGGCAACATTATCTTGAAACACTGCACTGGAAATTATCAAAGTATACAGTCATGTGATCAGGGAAATGGAAAGATGTCATGGGGTCAAACTTGGTTGACTCAGAAGTTCCATTGATGAGTTACTTAATTTTGATGATTTGCTTAATTACTCATCTAATCATTGACTGAGCCAGAGCTGGCTATGTTCACACATCATGCTAAGCCAGGAATAGTATTTTACAAGCTACATTAAAGCAAATGGAACAAACCACAGAAATTTAGCTTGAAGATGATCTCAGTTGCCCAGCTAATGAAAAGAGGTACCTACATTGGCCAGTAACCATATAGGAAGATGCTGGAGGCTGATGATCACTTTAGTGACAATGCCAAAGGCATCCATTCATAATGCTCAGGAGAAGGCTATGGTAAACCACTTCTGTATTTTTATGAAGAAAACTACATGGATTAAAAAAAATACATATAATTGACAATATAGTGCCGGATGATTGGCCCCACAGGTCAAATGGTACCCAACATGCTATTGAGGAAGAGCTGAGGATCTTTCAGACTACTAATTGTATTTATGATGTAGCTAGATTAAAACCTTCGGGACCATACAGGAAAAGAAAATCCAAAACTGTAAAGAGAGAATTACAGTAGGAATGTGGAATATGTTAGATACTGACATCCAGAAGGTTTTCTCTCAGGTCTGTTGTTTGATTGGGAAGAATACTCAAACATCATTGGTTGAACTCCTTGACAGCTCCCTATATAAGGGCAAGCTGTCAGAGGGGCAAGCTGCTGGATTGTACATAGTTATTGAATAAAGAGCTGTTGTCTGAAGCCTGTTCCAGTCTCTTCACTCATCCACCTTAACACTGGTGATGAAGATGGGATATGTGAAGGAGAACTGAGGCAAAAAGAGCTGACAAAAAAACATCCAGCCAAGCGGACGAGAAGGAACGGTGGCCATTTTGCGTGCCAAATTCAAACGAGCGAAAAGTGGCAAGAATGTCTGCGTTCCACCCCCCCCCCCATGCCCTTCAATCCAACGAAAGAACACTGTGACACTTATATGACCCGATTCAAGTGCTTCATGGAAGCAAATGATCTCCTCGGGTTATTAGACAACCAGAAAAGGGCATTATTTCTCAGCCATTGCGGCCACGGCGTGTTCGATTACGAATTGACATCTTAGGCATCAGTGAATTGAGACAGATGGATTGGACATTTTCATGTTCATGAAAAACAAAGAAGAAATGGTGTTGCTTGTATAGTTAGAAAGGATATAGCAAAAACAGAACCTGTCTACAATGCAATCAATGACCAAATAATATCAATTAGACTTTGTGGACAAGCCTTTAATATGACAATCATTCAGGTTCATGCTCCAACCACTGATGCAGAAGAAGAGGTTGATGATTTCTATGATCAAATTCAATTTGAAATTGACAGAACATGCAAGCAAGATGTGCCGCTTGTGAATGGTGACTGGAATGCCAAACTTGGAAATGTGAAAGAGGAAAATAGAGCTGAATTGTACAGTTTTAGGAAGCCGAAATGGAGAAGGAGACTGGCATTAATTTCTGCCACGCCAGTGATTTCTTTGTAGCTAAGTTCAAACAACCAAAATGTCATCTCTATACATGGACATCACCAGATGGATTATATGAAAATCATATATTATCATGACTGCATTAAGATGAAAGTGCTCAATTGTAGCATCAAAGACACGGCCAGGTGCATGACAGATCATGAACTGCTCCTATACAAGCTCCCGGTTAAACTAAAGAAGAAAGCTACTCAGTTTCTATGATATTTCCTTCAAGATACACCCACTATTTTCAAGGAGAACATCAGGAATCATGCTGAAATCCTAAACTTCATTGATAGAAAACCAGAGGAATTATGAAATGAACTTAAAGATACCATTAAGGATGAATGTGAAAAAGGACTGCCAAAAATAAAGAACGAAAGCAAGCAAGCTGGATGTCCCCCCAAAAAATGAAAATTGCCAAGAAGAAAACAGAAGCCAAGAAAGATAAACATCTTAGAAAGGAACTTTGCAAAGAGTTTCAGGGAGCTGTTGGAAGAGAAAAAGAAACAATATTAGAACATCTGTAAAGACACTAAAAGCGAAAACAAACATGGAAAAACAAGTACAAACAAGATTTTTTTAAAAAGATCTCTGCACGTTGAATGAAGTTGCACCCTTGAATTGGTATACTAAAAGATACCAATGGACAGATAGTAAGTAATTCAAAGGAGACCAAAAGAAGACAGAAGGAGCATGCTGAAACACTGGACGGTAGAAGTGCCAGCATTCAAGAAACCTTAGAAGATATCCCTTACTTACAAGAAGTTTAAAGAAAATGAAATTAGATCAGCACCCCAATTATTACTAAATCAGAGAACTCTTGGAATACTCTCTGAAATATGGCAAACAGAAGAAAAAACAGACAAGGTTCTAACAAAGTTATGTCAGAAAATCTGGAGAATAATACAGTAGCCAATCAGTTGAAAGAGGTCAATCTACATTCCAATAAAAAATACAGTGAATTTACAGAGTGTGTGAACTATGATACAATATCCTTAATTTCACAGACTAGCAAACTAATGCTTTAGGATTATCCGATGCAGATTAGATCTCTACATGGAAAAAGAGATGCCAGATGTTCAAGCTGGCTTTACAAAAGGCAGAGGAACATGAGACATTATTGTTGATGCACACTGAAAAAGCCAAAAAATACTGGCGGGGGACGGGAGGAAATAGTATGTGCTTCCATCAATTATTTTTTTTTAAAAAAGGCTTTAATTATGTCTTTCATGTCAAGCTATGGAAAGTGCTCAGAAAAATGAGACTCCCAGAATATCTCATTGTCCTCATGAAAAATATATATATCATTTCCCCCAAAATACAACCTACTCCAAAAGTAAGTTTTAGCTTGATTTTTACATGTGTGCCCAATATAAGCCCTACCCCCCAAAATAAGCCCTAATTAAGACCCCACCCACTCCATGTTGGACGGGTAAAAATTAAGCTTGGGTGGGGATGGGGTGGGGAGCTGCCCTACTACTTATCTTCAGACAGTTGCAGCCAGGTCTCGCACACCTTGGTCCATTTCTTCTGCAGCCGGCAAGGCTTCCATGAAGGCCTCTGCAGCCGATAACAGAGCTCTGGATCGATCTGGAGCTCTGTTATTGACTGCAGAGGCCTTCAGAAAAGCCTTGCTGGCCTTGCCAGCCAAAGAAGTTCCTGAAGGCCTCTGACAGTGAAAAGGTGGGGGGAGCACTGTGCACAAGTGAGGTGAGTCAGTGGATGACTTCTCCCCCCACCAAAAAAAAAGAACTGCTGCCTTTTTAGGTGGCAAAAAATTATAAGACAGGGCCTTATTTTCAGGGAAACAAGGGTACTAGTCAGAAAGCCACAGTCCAGACAGAACATGGTGAAGTAGATTAGCTCCAGATTGTCAACAGAGTTCAATAAGACTGCCATTATAGACTTCTCCCATTATTTATTCAATATATGTGTAGAATTTATATCAAAGCTGGACTGGAAGATGACCATGGTTTTAAAAACTGAAGAAAGCGAAATCAATAAACTGCACTCTGCTGATAGCTGAAAATACAAAGGAATTTGAAACCCTAGTCCTAAAAATCAAAGAGCACAATGAAAAAAATGAGACTAAAATTAAAAAAAAGACAGCCCTCAACTGACCCCCAACCTTATGTTGCTAAGTGAGACATTTGTTAAGTTGGAGTTTTATCCCATTTTACAACTTTTGTTGCCACATTTGTTAAGTGAATCCTTGCAGTTGTTATGTTTGTAACCTGGTTGTTAAGTGAATCTGGCTTCCCTGTTGATTTTGCTTGTCAGAAGGTCGCAAAAGGGACCTGCAACCGTCATAAACATGAGTCAGTTGTCAAGCATCCAAATATAAATTTCATGACCCTGGGGAGGCTGCAAAGGTCATAAGTGTGAAAAATGGTCATAAGTCACTTTTTTCATTGCTGTTATATTTTCAAACAGTCATAAGTGAACTATAGTAAGTCAAGGACCACCTCTATAAAAAAGACCAAAGTAATGACAACAGGTCGAACATTTAGCTATAGAATAGACAATGAAGATATCAAAGTGATAGACAGCATTGGCATTTTAGCATCAAACAGTAAAGGAACAAGCAGTCAGGAAATGCACTTCAGACTAGCATTTGATCAAGCAACCATGAGGTCTTTTGAAAAGATATTCAGATGTCTGTGCCTACGAAGATCAGTATCGTGTAAGCCATAGCAGAATTATGCACCCCTTTACTCTCTATGGAAGCAACACTGGACTTCAAAGAAGCAGAATAGAAACAGTATTGATGCTTTTGAACTTCGGTTTTAGAGAAGACTGCTGAGAATATTGTGGACAGTCAAGAAAACAAATTGATGGATCACCTGAACAAATCAACACAAAGTTCTCACTTGAGGCCCAAATGATCAGCTCAAATTATTTTATTTCAAACACATTATGGGAAAGCCCAGCTCTCTAGAAAAGGCTCTGATGCTGGGAAAGGTAGAAGGAAAGAGAAGAAAAGGATGACCAGCAGCAAGGTGGATGAACCCAGTTACAGATGACCATACTGAATGCATGGTCAAGTGGCATGAAAGAACAGGTTAGAAAAGGATCCTCTTGGAGAATATCCATGTGGTCACCAGTTGAATAAATAAGTCATTAAAAAAAACAACTTACACCATAGAGAGCCACTGTGGTGTATGCTTAAAGGAATCAGGCTAAAAATCAAGAGGATGTGGGTTGTAGTCCTGACTTAACCACAAAGATTGGTGACATTGAGTCTGTTGTGGTCTTTTTCAGTCCTGGGAAGAAGGCAAGAGCAGACCACTTCCAAAAAATATTGTCATGAAAACTGCAGGGACTTATCTAGGCACTACCCAGAAGTCAAGACTGTCTAGAAGGAAGGAAGAGGAGGAGGAGGAGGAGGAGGAGGAGGAGGAGGAGGAGGAGGAGGAGGAGGAGGAGGAGGAGGAGGAGGAGGAGAAGAAGAAGGAGAAGGAGAAGGAGAAGAAGAAGAAGAAGAAGAAGAAGAAGAAGAAGAAGAAGAAGAAGAAGAAGAAGAAGAAGAAGAAGAAGAAGAAGAAGAAGAAGAAGAAGCTCAACCACCTACATGAGATTATTTCCCTAAAATGTGTTCCCTTGTTACTGATTTAGAGTAAAGGCAGAAAAGTTTTGATTCCCTAAAACAGGCAAACTTTTTAAACCATCTGAAATACTTCGTATTGAATTTGTTAAATCCACATTCTCTCATCTGATTGGCTCAGCTGTTTCACTTCCATCCTGTTGTTGTCGCCAATGATTTCCGATATTCTCAACAGAACAGGGCCTACAGGCCATCATCAAACACATGAGGTAAATTTAACTCAATAACAGAGTTCCAGTGCTATTCCCCCACTCCTGAGATGCTGAATTTATCAATTACTTCCAATATACTTAGCTCTTTAAAGAAAAAGAAATGGAAGGAAGATCTCCATAGTTTAACGGAAGGGCATGGGAAGAACAGCTATCAAACAGTGTAGAAAGTGGAGATCATTAATGTAATTTTACAGACTGATCTCTAACTGTACAAATGCAGAGTTGCAATCTTATAAATAGACCCATGTTCAGAAGAATAAGCTTTCCATGAGAAAAAACTTATTTTAAAGGTAGAATGTAGTAGTTTAAGAATGGTGGATTGGGGCTAGGAAAATTCTTACTCAGCTATGAAGCTCCCTAATGTCCAAAGGCTCAGTGTATTTGAACAGCACTATTACATTAGACATAAAGCCAGATCTATTGTAACCATCAACATCCCATTAAATTTACGTTTCCAAAAAAGGAAACTGATCAAGACACAGCTTGGTAACAAGTAAATTAATGCAGCTAAACCGAAGGAAGAATTTTACTCTAATGTGCAGTTGGAAAAAACCAATCCTTGAACAGAAGCGTCAAGCATATTGACTGTTCTTGTTTCATACTGTGAAATATTGGGGACATGAAGTCTGGCAACAAAATATAGTTTAAAAAGAACTAGTATCATCACTATTTGTCTTTCTCAGCAAGTGCCACCGTTTAAATTGTCCCCTGGGATGAGAATTTGGGGACTCATCGGCATGACAGCCATTTTGAGTATGACAAAACCTCTCTCTCCCACAGATATCTATAAAATGGCAAGAGCAGGGTCATGCCACAAGCTCCACCCTTTTTGTATGTGCATTCTGACATCATATGCATCATCAAAAAGGCTATTGTCATAAAAGTGCAGGCTCCTGCAGACCGCTCTCTTATTCCCCAAACTACTAGATGCCTGAGAGGCTCTCAAATGTGCCTAGGTCCCAAAAGCTCGAGATGTAGACCTATGCAATGTCAACAGTATTATAGAAAATAGAAACCTGTCATTTTAAGACGTTCAGTGCTGATCACCTCCGCTTCAGCCAAAACCTGTTACCGTTGGATGAACATGCAGAGATCTACCATAGGAAAAGCCCCCATGCTGAGAAATGCTGTTCCTCTCCTGTCTTGAAACAAGCAGATTTTGAAGGTTTTGAAACATTGCAAAAGGCTGCTTATCTGAAGCAATTAAAAGTAGTCCTCAGGTTACAACCAGTTGTTTAGCAACCATTCAAAATTCCAATGAATCTAGCTGGAGTTACTTACTACCCAGACTTGAAGTTCCAAGAGTCACCTTCCCCAGAGTCACACAACTGCTTCAGACCCTCTGCAACTGGGCCATCTTTACGGAAATTTGCAGCACCCCGTGGTGATATGACTACATTTTACAATGGTTTCGCTGAAAACTGGCATCTATTTCCAGTTTTCAGACAAACCATGCCCGTAGCAGACCATTGTTTTGCTTAATGACCACACCATCTACTAAAGACCATTGGTTCACTTCACTAATGTGGATTTGCTTAACAACCGTCACAAAAAAGATAGTGAAATTGGGTCGGTCGCAAGACTGACCGGCTTTGTGAATTCCAATTGTGATGGGTGGGCTCCATTACAGTCATAACTCAAGGAATATTGTGTTGTATCAAATCAAATAACTTTATTGCGGTCATTAACCAGCAGAGAGTGCTTTGGGAGAGAAAAAGAGATCCTACGTTTGTTGCCCCTTGGAAATGACACTAGTCTCTCTATACCAAATAATACTCAAATAACACTGCAGAGAAGTGTCCAGTTATTTGTTTATCAGAGTTAATTTCAAGCAAGATTGCATGCTAAGAGTCGTCACCATCTTTCACCGGAACTACAAAAGGCTCAGCTCTGTAGTAGTCCGTGAAGAAAATGCTCACAGTAGCATTTGTGGAGAAGTAGAAAATGGCTTCTCATGACAAGATGAGTAATAATGCAAATCACATCTGGGAGGCAAGAATCAGGAGGAAAATGAAAGAAGCAACGGCATGGAAAGGAAGAGAGCAGAATTATGACAGGTTGGGAGATGAGAACAACAAGCTGGGGACTTAATTGAAGTACAGCTGAACAAACTAGTTCTTGTAGCGTGTGGGGTTTTTTAATAAGGCAAAGTCCCTGTGAGTACTGACTTAAGAAAAGGCCAAACAAATGAATCAGAGCAGCTGAGCAACCAAATAAGAGAAATGAGCAAACAGTTCAGATTGGAGAGCTTGCCCGAGCATCACACGATTAGGTCATGTGATACTGAGAGGTAACTAAGAACAAACTTCATGGCTCAGTACTGAAGGCCAAATATTCCTTTTTCAGGTTTGTGCCTCAGCATGCCTATTTTCCAGTGAGACAGACCGAGACGCGAAGATCATTTGATTACCAATTTATCAGAATATTCAGACGAAAGAGATTCCTCTCATTTGAAGATGGAAAACTAGATCCTTAGCTTACATTCAATTTTTTTAGCTAACACATCAAAGAAAATGCAAGAGAAAAGTTGATTGGACAGGTTAAAAGTAACCCCTCATTTTCATAGTAAATCAGCTACATGTAGTAAAACATGTTACATGTATGTCCATTTAAAGGAGGTCCGACATCAGAAGGGGCATAAAATTTAAGATGTTAATGAGGAAAAGGTTGTCTGGAGTTCATGAAGAGACAAACCAGATGCCAATTAGCATTAACAAACTTTTTCTTATCAGGAGATATTCTCGAGCCATCCCTTCTACTGTATAATTTATCTTTTCAGTTTAGGAATGTTAGAGGCTATTAATCAATCCATACAGCAATGGGATAAAAAGTTATCCTGCATTCCAGACTATAATGGTTTGATAAGGCCTTATCATCATTTTAAAAGAGAGAAAATAAGACAAATTAAAATGCAAAGTAACTATGTTAGTTAGCAATATTACAAAATCCATGTCACGTGTCCCTCAGTACTGGGTCACCCGCTATTCTTTGTTAGCTTAAAAGAAATGCTTTAAAGTGATATTATCCAAAACATAGCATGTCGATGACTAACTTCTTTGTCTGCAATGTATTTTGGGTTGGAAAATTACAGAGGATGAATCTCAGTTTAGTTTTCACTTAGCATGCTTCCAGTCAATTTCTATATTCAGATCCGAGCACGGTTTTTCAGGGAGAAATAAATATAGCTTGGAGTATGTTTATTAAACATCAGCAGACATCAAAAAGAGCCAACAGGCAAAAATGAGAAAAAAGTCAGATAAAAGTAGAGTCAGAGAAATCAGAATTCTAGGCAAGAGACAAAACAAGGCAAAGACTTAATAATGGCAATCCAGATTATCTGCATCTATTTGAATATCAAGAGGATACCTTCCCAGAGCCACTGGAAACAGCACTGGGGATCATTAGGATTAGACAATCCCAAATTTTTGTTTCTTCTAGACTTTACCCTTTTATGTACCGTATTTTTCAGTCTATAAGACAAACTCCTCCCCCCCTCCAAAAAAAAAAAGTGGGTAGAAATGTCTGTGCATCTTATAGAGCAAATGTTGCCAGCCCCCACCCTTCGGCCTCTTAGCAATTTGCCTCCTTGCAGCAAACAGCAAACAGCCTGGTCAGCTTCAGCACAGCCTGATTTAGCACAAGCAGGTAATTGGTGGTTGGATCAGCCTCCTGGAATACCGCCCATCAGTGGCAATCAGCAGTGATAGGCGGTGACGGCAATCCCCGCCATCTGGAATGGGCCAAAAACAGGACGCGCTGAGGCTGAAAATGGGACGCACAGAGGCCAAAACTGGGGCGCCAGAGGCGGCAATAGGCAGTGGTGATAATGGGCAGCAGCAATCCTCTTAGCCTGGAACAGCTGATGGGTGGTATTCTGGGAGGCCAATCCAATGGCCAATCAGCGGCTTGTACTAAATCAGGCTATGCTGAAGCTGACCAGGCTGTTTGTTGTTTGCTGCAAGGAGGTAAATTGCTGGGAGGCAGAGGCAGATTTTTTTTTCTTGTTTTCCTCCTCTAAAGCTAATGTGCATCTTATAGTCCAAAAAAATGTGGTATATAAAGTAGCAGAACAAAGATGGAAATCAGGATAGCAGGTGAAGTATTCTATTCCATAAAGAGAACTATTTGGTGGCAGAATATGACAACTCGCCAATGGCCAACTTGCTGCAAGACAACCCACCACGAGAAAACTCGGTGCAAGATAACCGTAACACTATTATTATTATTATTACTACTAATAATAATAAGAATATTACTAAGAATATTAAGAGAGGAACAGGTCTAGAGTACAGTTATCTCATGTTAAGTTGTCTTGCAGGGAGTTGGCCCAGGGTGAGTTGGCCGCAATAGTGAGTTGGCAGCAGCAAGTTGGCGGACGCAAGTTGGCTGTGTCACGCTGGCCACAGTGAGTTAGCCACAATGAGCTGTCCTAGACCCATTTGGTGAATGGGGATGATGTATCTAAGCAGATACAGAAGAGAAAACGTTGGGTCACCACTGCGGCCACAGGACAAGACAAATAGTTGAGGACCTGCCAAAGACAAAGTGTCTTACATTAGTTCAGTAAGCCAGAGCAAGAGAAATTAGAGAGTTTTCTGGGTCACTTCCATGCTACCTTTTTTGTAGAGTGGAAATCATTTTTGCAAACTCATTTTGTGATTAATCTAGACAAATGTCTTGCCAAAAACTAGTTTTAATTTTTGAGATACCTTTATTCCATGGTTTCTTTAGTATATGCAGAACAGGGAGTGAAAGACCAAGTAATTAAAGCTTTCCCTTAAAAAAAAACCAGAAATGTCTCAACTATGTTGGAAAATAGGGACGGAAATTATTTGAAAAGTCAGAGATGAGGAGAAACAATTGATTGAAGTAAGAAAGAACAATCTTTTTGCAGCAAGGCTGTTTTAGGTAATTATCGTCCGGTCTCCAACCTTCGCTTCGCGGCGAAGGTTGTAGAGAGTATGGTGGCATGTCAGTTTCCCCGGCACCTGGAGGAAACTGTCTATCTAGACCCGTTCCAGTCCGGTTTCCGGCCCGGATACAGCACTGAGACGGCTTTGGTCGCGTTGGTGGATGATCTCTGGAGGGCCAGGGATAGGGGTTGTTCCTCTGCCCTGGTCCTATTAGACCTCTCAGCGGCTTTTGATACCATCGACCATGGTATCCTGCTGCGCCGCTTGGAGGGATTGGGAGTGGGAGGCACCGTTTATCGGTGGTTCTCCTCCTATCTCTCCAATCGGTCGCAGACAGTGTTGACAGGGGGGCAGAAGTCGGCCCTGAGGCGCCTCACTTGTGGGGTGCCGCAGGGGTCGATTCTCTCGCCCCTTCTGTTCAACATCTATATGAAGCCGTTGGGTGAGATCATCAGTGGCTTCGGTGTGAGGTACCAGCTGTACGCTGATGACACTCAGCTGTACTTTTCCATACCGGGCCACCCCAACGAAGCTATCGAAGTGCTGTCCCGGTGTTTGGAAGCCGTACGGGTCTGGATGGGGAGAAACAGGCTCAAGCTCAATCCCTCCAAGACGGAGTGGCTGTGGATGCCGGCATCCCGGTACAGTCAGCTGAGTCCCCGGCTGACTGTTGGGGGCGAGTCATTGGCCCCGATGGAGAGGGTGCGCAACTTGGGCGTCCTGGATGAACGGCTGTCTTTTGAAGATCATTTGACGGCCGTCTCCAGGAGAGCTTTTTACCAGGTTCACCTGGTTCGCCAGTTGCGCCCCTTTCTAGACCGGGATGCCCTATGCACGGTCACTCACGCCCTCGTGACGTCTCATCTGGATTACTGCAATGCTCTCTACATGGGGCTCCCCTTGAGGGGCACCCAGAGGCTTCAGTTAATTCAGAATGCGGCTGCGCGGGTGATAGAGGGAGGCCCTCGTGGCTCCCATGTGACACCTCTCCTGCGCAGACTGCACTGGCTACCTGTGGCCTTCCGGGTGCGCTTCAAGGTTTTGGTAACTATCTTTAAAGCGTTCCATGGCATAGGGCCGGGCTACTTACGGGACCGCCTGCTGCTACCGAATACCTCTCACCGACCCGTGCGCTCTCACAGAGAGGGACTCCTTAGGGTGCCGTCGGCCAGGCAGTGCCGTTTGGCGACACCCAGGGGAAGGGCCTTCTCTGTGGGGGCTCCCACCCTCTGGAACGAACTCCCCCCAGGACTTCGTCAACTTCCGGACCTCCGAACCTTCCGCCGCGAGCTTAAAACACATCTATTCATCTGCGCAGGACTGGACTAGATTTTAAATTTATATTGGTTTTAATGGGTTTTATTATTTATATTGTTCTTTTTAATTAATTTGGCTATGTAGAATAAGTTTTTTAATTGTTATTTTATTTTGTATTTATATGTACCTTTTTATTTGCCTGTGAACCACCCTGAGTCCCTAGGGAGATAGGGCGGTATACAAATGTGATAAATAAATAAATAAATAAATAAATACTGTATTTGTTTTGGCCTCCTCAGAGCCGTAAGGTGTGACTAGTTATATGATGACTGAAAGCCCACCTGCTGTAGTGGAAAAAGTGTTGGACTAAAGATGATAGGGCCCAGGGGTGGGCTGCTGGGGGTTTGCAGGGGTTCAGGAGAACCTATAGCTAAGATTCTGTGCAGATCGGAGAACCCCCAAATCCCATTCCTGTCTGGCCTCTCCCACCCCACCCAGCCCCTCCCAGGAGTCCTTACATGGCCCACTGTGAATGCAGGTAAGTGCAGGGCGTGTGCGGAGGCTCAGGGAGGGCAAAAAACGGGCCTACTGGAAGTTCAGGAAGTCCAGAAACAGGCCCATTTCTGGCCTTCAGAGGGCCTCCAGAGCCTGGGGAGACCGTTTTCACCCTCCCAGAGGCTCAAAGAAAGACTTCGGAGCCCGGGGAGGGCAAAAACACTCACCACCACCACCATGGTGCAGGAGGCCGACTAGGCCATGCCCACCATGGCCACGCCTACCCAGCAACCGGGCAGAGAACCCCTTGCTAAAATTTTTGAAGCCCATCCCTGAGAAGACTCCAGTCAAAGGCACCCTCTCAACCACAGAATCTCCACAGGTGACTTTAGGTCAGTTATTGTATCACAGTCCTATCTAGTCCAAAACGAAATTGTTATGGGGAAAAAAATCAATGAAGAAGTACTATATAAGCTGTCTCGAGACCCTAAAAAATAGAACATAAATTTAACAAACTAATTCACATTAATATGGTAAAGCCATTTTTTTGTCCACTGGGAAGTTTGCAATGGGGGGGGTTTATAGCTAATCAATGTGCAACATTGATTAGTGCCTTATGTGTTGCAGTGGCTTAAGATATTCACTTTGCCCATAAAAGAAACCAAAATTGCAAGACTGTGATTGAAAATGTAAGATGTTGTAGGCAGTGGTTTGGTCCGGTTCTTGCAAACCAGTGGTAATGGCCGAGGGAGGCTCCGCCCACCCACCCGGACATGGATGGATGATCTGCGCATGAGCTCCCATTGCAAACCGGTAGTAAAGGTAAGTGGAACCCACCCCTGGTTGTAGGACTCAGTCATATCCAGTTTTATTTACCTATTTTTTAAATAAAATAAGCTCTTAAACATTGTAACTCTATAAGAAAGTTATTCCTATATCTATGTCTTCACTTTTTAGCTCTTTTTGATATCATATCTATATTCATCTAATTTGCATATTTCACTTGCTCATGTAGTTTAATCACATAAAAAAGTACTCTGGCTTTGAAACAAACCTTAATCAACATACTGTTATTTTCAGCTAATACGTCAAAGATAGTCATCCATTGTTTGCAATCCATGCGCACCCTCAAACTTTTTCTTGTGACTCCCAGAAGCCACAGTGCAGCCTAGATTTGGTAATATATTGCCAAAATTTGGTGTGATCGATTTTTTTTTCTCTTTGTTTCTTAACATGGATTTCCAAACTGGAAAAACTATATGCATTCTTTGGGGACCTGACCAGCACAAACATCCCTCTGCCTTTTGAATTTTTCATTCATTCATTCATTCATTCATTCATTATTTGGAATGAAAGATAGACAGACAGACAGACAGACAGACAGACAGACAGACAGACAGAGTATATATTACTCAACCCATAGGCTTCTCAAGCATTTCCTATTTAGGTATGATACTTCTATTGAAGAAGTCTGATCCATTTAAAAATACTACAGTTTCAAATTATTTTGAAAGGTAGTCAAGAAATGTAGTTATATGGTGATATCAGTATACCGGTACTGGCAGAGTTAGAATTATGAAAAGACTTACACATTGGACTGCTTTGTGTTGTAGTTGTTTCTACCCAAATAAAGTCAGGTAGAAAAATATCTTTTGAGAGTTTGCCACCAAAATTCACCTGCATAATTTCAGAGATGTCAAGTGCACATGAAGCCTATGATTTGCCTACTTTTGAGGGTTTATATCAGGGATGTCCAAACTTGGCTCCTTGAAGAGTGGTGGACTTCAACTCCCAGAATTCCCCAGCCAGCATGAGCTATAAATATGAGCAAGTTGCTGGCTGGGGAATTCTGGAAGTTGAAGTCTACCACTATTCAAGAGGCCAAGTTTGGACATCCCTGGTTTATACACATCTCCTGGATGAATTCATGTAAGCACTGGAAATTCTTGCAGGTAATCAGGAAAGATTCATATCTTTTAATCCATCCTCCTCCTATGGATCTTCATTTCTAAATATTCAGATGGCAAAAAGATAACAGCGCACCTATGAATTTTTTAAAAAGAAACTCAGAGCAAAGGTAATATTTCTTATATATTTAATAGGGTTATTAAAATGTGCTTGCTTTCACAACCCGACAGAAACGAAATAAGCTTCGATTCAATCATTCCAAAAAGCAATGACAGTTCTGGCAGTCTTTTCATATTAACCAAAATTGGAAAAATGTAAATAAATCAAATTCGGAGCCAACTATTGAAAATGAATATGCGGTAGAATTAGAGTATCTAAACTACAGCACAGAAGAATAGGCAGGATTTTATAACGCTTATATTTGAAATGTTTCACATTATTTTATGTGTTTTCTTTTTACTCGTTTATTACCTCAGTTCTTTGCATTGACTGTATATGTTGTTGTGCATGGGTTTCACCCCATGAGTGTTCAGTCACTGGCAAGATTAAGACAAGCCTGTTAGAAAGGAGTGTCTGGCAGCTTATTCTACCTACAGATGGTTTACAGAAAAGTAGGAAAGGCATAATTTCTTGTACAAGAATTGGCTCAGCCCCTCCCTTTTCTGCCAACTATTAAAGGACTGGATATTTTTGCATTGTGGTTAACTTCCATGATGCGCAGGCTGAACTGGTTGCCGGTGATCTTCCGGGTGCAATTCAAGGTGCTGGTGACCACCTTCAAAGTGCTCCATGGCTTAGGACCGGGTTATCTACGGGACCACCTGCTGCCACCGATAGCCTCCCATCAACCTGTGCGCTCCCACAGGGAGGGTCTCCTCAGGGTGCCGTCAGCCAAACAATGTCGGCTGGCGACCCCCAGGAGGAGAGCTTTCTCTGTGGAGGCTCCTACCCTCTGGAATGAGCTTCCTCCGGGGTTACGATCACTCCCTGACCTCCGGGCCTTCCGACGCGAGCTCAAGACCCTCTTGTTTCAGCGTGCAGGGTTGGCCTACTTGTGTTATGGTTTTTTAATTGGGATTTTAATATCGTTTTTAATAGTTTTAATGTGAGCCAAAATTTAATTAGATTTTTATAGTGTTTTTAATTTTTATTATGAATATTTTTTTATATTTGGCTGTAAACCGCCCTGAGTCCTTCGGGAGAAGGGCGGTATAGAAATTTATTAAAATAAATTAAATAAATAAATAAAATGTAGGTGTATAGCCATGACGGAACATTTTAAACTCATAAGAGCGACTGGCATCTTCCACTAGAAATCCTGAGGGTAAAACAAAATGAAGGACAAGGGACAAGGAGCACTAGTAAACTGTGCTCTAGTTTCTTATTTTTGAGCATGCAAAGATTTCCAATAGAGAGCTCCCTGGCATCTCACATTTAGCCAACTTGAGGAAACACTGCTTTAGAGTTGTATATTTATAGTTCTAATTTCCATTACTCTTCCACACTGGGCCTGGACACTGGCACAGGGGCAGCTGCTTGTTGCCATGGATTCTTCTTTGTTCAGTCATGCCTGTGTCTTTGGCATCTCCAGCTAAAGCAGAGTTTAACTTAATCCCCTCCCTCCTCCAGATTTGTGGACCACACAACCTTCATCCTCTCCAATAGCCATATTGATAACTGAAGCTTTAAGCATTTTGATGAACACCAGGTTGGGGAAGGCTGCAGTAAAGGACTGTGATTAAAACAAGCGAGAAAGAGGGAGCAGGCATATGCGGTAAATATGGGGATATGGTTTAGTTGCCAAATCTCTATTTCTCAAGCAGTGGACTTTCATATTTGTCAGAACTCTAGCTGGTCAAGCAATCACTGTAAAGTATAGCAACAAATAAGCATGGAATTTGAATTCGTTACAATAAATGGGTTCATTTCTTGGTTTATACCCTTGCTCCACATGAAGATAATGCTTTTGACAGCAGTGAAATTATTTCTGATATATATTGGCAAATGAATAACAGAAATAATATCTGAAGTCATTCCACTGAAATCAATGGGATCATATACAACCTTAATTCTATACATACTTACCTGGGAGTAAATTCCCTTGAATACATTCATCCTAAACTTGCAATAAATATCCATAAGTAGGGCTTGTCAAATTAGTCAGCTTTCGATTTCCAAACATTAGGGGTGCTCAAAAGTTGTGACATGCCTTGGGGATTGTAAATATATTTTGGTTACTTTAATATAATTTAAATGTGCTTGGTAAGTAACTACATAAATATCATAACTTTTTAACATTTTGTTTTTTTCAATGTGAGTTTGTTTATACTAAGATTAGCATAGTTTTTTTTAATATAATTATTAGTTAAAAGGTGAGCAAGTTTGGAGACATCCCAGGCACAGGTAATAATATATCTGCATATATTAATCATTCATTCAAGCATTGTATATATAATTTTTCGTAAGGGAAAAGAGAGAAAATGTTTTTATGAATACACTGAACAGTTGAAAACTGACCATCATCCTTCCTATTTGTTTGTTTTTTATCACTTTGGAAGACTGCTATAAAAATGAGCAGCTGTGTTTGCCCATTAAAACCAAAGGTCAACCAGAAAGCATTTCTCTGTCTCTCTCATGACCTTTGTCTAAATATTTCTGCCACCTAAATGCTCACTAAAGGACTCAATTTAATGCACATCCACTAAATAATACCCACTGCCTTATTTCTGCATAGTACAATGAAGGTGCTCTTATCCCATGCTGATGTTGGCTGGACTTTTAATTGGCTTAAGTAGATTATATGAAAAAGCTAATGGTACCCACAGAATGAGAGCATAAGAATGCAGACTTTTTATACAGATAAGCTATGTATGCAGACACATAAAACAGCTTTATAATAAAAGTTCCTTTCATACAGCGTCCCAGAATTAGCTGCCTAATTTCTGCTGCAGAAATAGTAACAATAACATTTGTCTGGCGGAAAGATCATCACTGGTTCAAAACTTGACAGAAACATGTGTTTTTTTTAATTATTATGTTTCTTTCCCTGAGCTGTGCACTTTTCTGCTTTGTTTTTTAACAAGTTCACTGGTGCACTATTTCATCATTTTTGCTGTCACTAGAGGTAGAATAATTTTACTCTAGTTCCCAAAAAGTCAAGATAAATAAATGTTGCAAAGGATTTAACACTGTGTCTACTATGGACAAAAAAGGAAAGAAAAAAAAAACAATGAATGCAGTGATAGGTTCTAACCGGTGTTACCACTGGTTCGCTTCGCACATGCGTTTTGCGCATGATCAACATGTGTGCGCTCACTTCGCTTGCGTGCATACATATTGAATTTCTGAACAGCTGAGGCATGCAATCCGCTCTGCCGCGCTTTTCAGCTGAGCTAAAAACGAAGGAATAAAGGTAGGGAAGGGCCAGATGATGGTCAGAGCGAACAGGTTCGCTGTCACATCAACATCTCTGCTACCGGCTCTCCCCAACTGGGGAGAACCGGTAGCAACCCACCACTGAAAGAATGGTCTAATGTACACCGGAAAACCTTTTTTTTAAAGCCAGCATAAAAGTGGTTAACTTAGGAGGAAACAATAATAAATTGTTCAATTTCAAACCAATGATTCTCTGTATGTAGCAAACGTTGTAACCCCCATGCTATGCAAATACAACTAGCAATGGTAGTTATCACTGAGATTAAGAAGCCAAATCTAGGAAAGTACAAGAAAAGCATTTTCCTAAATGGTAGTGCGGGGCAATATCATTGATTCAGATGAATTGTGCAGCAACCAAATTATTGGTCTAGAACAGTGTTCTCCAAAGTAGCCAATATGAACCTCTCCCCAAGAGTTGATGGAACTATCCATTATTGTTGAATTATTTATAGTACTGCACTATTAGTTAAAGTAGTATTTATTAAATTATTTTCATATAGTAAATATTTTGGGGTTGATGAAGAAAGTAAGCATAGCAGATGAACTGGACATCAATCATGGGGCCACTGGAATCTGGAAGTTCTACTTATTAAGCTCAGAGCAGAAAACAGGGGTGAAGATTGCAAAGGGCTGGGAGTAAATAAGCAGGGGTGTCAAACTGGTGGCACAGTAGACACAATAAACCCATGGCTGGATGTGTCACATGCAGGCCATGCCCACCGCAGCTCCACAAAGAGGAAAAAACATTGCGATATTTTATGTGACGGCAATGTGACGCGGTCAGTTTGATACCCGTGGAGGTCAATAGAGGATGTTTTAGCCATTCCTTATCTACAGAAATGGATGGCGGCCCATACTTGTAATGGGGCAACCTGACAGTGCAGATACGTGCTTTGGCAGCAGGTAGCCATGGAAACAAGAGAACCAGAATGGAAACTATTCCCCATTCAGAACAACCTCCCCTCTCGGTGGTTTGCTATAGATTTTCCAGACAGGAAGAAAACATTAAACTTTCCTCAGACATTAATTTGCTAAACAAATTCACATTTCATTTGAAATCTCATTCGAAGCAAGTGATTTCTAAAATGTCACATTTCAAGCCCATAGCGACAAATTTTGTAGGCAGAAAATATGACTAGTTTAAGTACATTGAAAGTTCTCTAAGCGTATCTAGTTTTCAACTGATCATTACAGCCTAGCTAGTCTGTTCTTCTCTTTTTAATAAAACCAGAATCTCATTAACAAAAAAAGATAGAAAAACATTAGAGATGTACCACAGTCTCAGGATTCTTAACATTTACAGATAGCTCTCATTTAACCGTAGTAATTGACATTGGCAACTCTGTCACTAAGCGATGTGGTTGTAAACCAGGATGTCACGTGACCACATTAACTTATGATGGCAGCCCCAGTTTCCATTGTTAGGTGAATCCCATGCAGTTCCTGGGTTCTGCAGTCACCTTCTGCAACCTCCTGCCAGCTTCTCCATTGACTGTCCAAGTCAGGAGCTGGCAGTGGAAGTCACAAATGGTAATCACATGACCAACAGGACACTGCACCCATTGTAACTGCAAGCCAGTTGTCAAGGGCCCAAATCACAAGCACACATGACTACAGACACACTTCGAGAGCCACAAATACAAGGATAACTCCCCATTGTTCAGCTTCATCATAATTTCAAACAGTTGCAGAACGAGTGGTCTGTCAACAAGGGCCACTTGCATAATATTTTAGCTTAAAATAAAAAATATTAAATTTTATTAAAATATTAATTTTATTACAGGTCACCTTCAGTTAACTGTGACTATAATTTCTGTCATTAAACAATGTGATCATACAGTATGAAATCACATGACCGCATCGCTTAGCAACAGCAATCCCGGCAATCCCTGTCCCATTGGTTCTTTTAGCACCCACCCCAATCCCAACCAATAAGATATGTCCCTATTTTTTAAAGGAAAATAACCAATATATTTTAACACACAGGATTCCTAAAATTATTCCAAAAGGACACTTTTTTTTTTTTGCTTCCAGCATTGTATGAAATTCTTACCTCATGCATACAAAATAAACTTAAGCTGTCACTAATAAAACAGCTATTTTGTGTATACCCCTGAGAAGGGACTTTGATATTTTTTCAATATAATGTAGATCCACCTGCCAAATTGTACATTGATTTTCAAGGTCTTTTATATATCCCCTGCTATAATACAGAAGCCACGCCTGAGTTTGAAGGATGATTCCCCAAAATGAGCTCCCAAGCAAAGTTGTTGGTTTTCCCCCAGGCCTTGCAAAATGTATTCTCATCAAGCCAGCTACCAAATCTTCCATCAATGGCAAAAGCTCTAAGGACCATTTTCTCTTCCCCAACCCCCCCCACCCCCAATCTTGGTATCCGGTAAATCAAAAGCTATTCTGCCTACATAAAAAAAATTAAAAATTTATTTTATTTAGATCATTAGGAAAAAACATACAGGGAAGTGAAAGGAGCTACAACAGTAACTTTTCTTCAGCAACCAACGCTTCTTAAAGAGATGTATGTTTTTAAGATTCAGTGCCAGCTTTTCCCTGCCGCCTTGAAAACATGCTCGTTCTAATTTGTCTTGACAAAAGACATAAAGACATGTCATATAGCAATTTCCTTCGCTCTTTTTTTTTTTATGTTCCCTCCTTTTGGAGTTTGCTTCCCTCAATTTCTTTTCCTCTTGGCTTTCTACCGGTAAATGACTCCACTCCCAGACAAATCCACCAAATAATTTTCCTAAAGACAACATCTCCAATTCCTCACGGGGACACTTCCCATTGCTTGAATTGTCAGAGGTATTCTGAACTTCTTTGCATGGAACTTTGGCCCTTTACTTCTTGCCAGTTGTTTTTCTGTCAGCAGAAGGATGAACCTTCTGCCCTGCTGGTTTCAAATCAGAGGCGGGTTTCAGCAGTTTCTGACCAGTTCTGGAAAACCGGTAGCGGAAATTTTGAGTAGTTTGGAGAACCCGGTAGTAAAAATTGTGACTGGCCCCACCCCCATCTATTCTCTGCCTCCCAAGTCCCAGCTCATTGGGAGGAAATGAGGATTTTCCCCTGCTATGCCCACCAAGCCACGCCCACAGAAACGGTAGTAAAAAAATTGAAACCCACCCACTGTTTCAAATGCCTTTTTCTTCTCTATCAAGCCACACTCCCAGCTGGGATCTTACATGTCTTACTCAGCTGGCTTTCTGTTTCTCCCCTAAAACAAACTTCCTTCTTTCTTCTCTCCTATCCCATTACAGGTAGCAACTTCCTCAGACAGTGACCATTCACAGTTATGACAGTGGTTAAAAAAAGTAACTTTGCAACCAAGCCTCACATTTATGACCTTTTCAGGTCTGTAAACCAAAGGGAATCTGAAATAAAATCATAAGTATCTTCACAGTTTCACTTTACAATGGCTTCACCTAATAATTCAGTTGGTGGTCTCAGCTGCGGTTTCTAAACAAGGACTGCCTGCGTACGACCTGCTGGGGTGGGCCTGGGGAAAGAATAATCTGGGATAAATGTCCTACCTCTTTTTAAAATCTGGTTCCCTATTTACCTGTCAGTTCTGCTTCTCCAAGAATCCTATTTCCTGCATTCTGCAATTTACGTATGTACTTTACCAACTTCAGCGTTCCTGCAATTTTCTTGCAAAAATTGAGATGCATGTCATTATGGGTTAAATTAAATACAGCAGTCCTGAAGTTGCAATTGTGTCAGTGTTATCTTTTGAGTAAATTACAGATGAAAAGGACCAATACAGTTCAGAACCTCAATATCAGCATTTTTTTAATCCTTTACTTTTAATTTTTAAAAAAGCAAAAGAAAAAAAATCAAAACACTAAATACAAGCTGGGTAGATACGACCTTGTAGACAACCCTCACTCTGTTAAGGACCTTGTAGTACCCATCTCAAATGATCTAAGTGCCAGAGCTCACTGTAACAACATTGCCAAAAAAGCATTAAAAGTTGTTAACCTAATCTTGCGTAGCTTCTTCTCTGGTAATATTAAACTGAAAACCAGGACTTACAAAACTTTTGCTAGACCAATTCTTGAATACAGCTCATCTGTCTGGAACCTGCACTGCATATCGGACATTAATACAATTGAACAAGTCCAAAGATATTTCATGAGAAGAGTCCTCCACTCCTCTGCTCTCAACAGAATACCTTATGCCACCAGACTTCAAATTTTGGGATTAGACAATTTAGAACATCGCTGTCTTTGGTCAGACCTAAGCAAAGCACATAAAATTATCTGCTACAATGTCCTACATGTCAATGACTACTTCAGCTTCAACCACAACAATACACGAGCACACAATAGATAAAAACTTGTGGTAAACAGCGCTAAACTTGATTGCAGAAAATATGACTTCGGTAACAGAGTCATTAATGCCTGGAATGCACTACCTGACTCTGTGGTTTCTTCCCCAACCCCCAAAACTTTAACCTTAGACTGTCTACTGTCCACCTCACCTCATTGCTAAGAAGTCTCTAACGTATGTGCATAAGCACACCAATGTGCCTACCGTCCTTCTCCTAATGTTCCCTTTTATATGTATCCATTTCATGTATTCATAATTATGTTTATACTTATATCTGTTACCCATTACATGCTTGATGAAATAAATAAATAAAATAAATAAATAAATAAATTTTGGTCCCAGGTGGGAGGTCCCACCCTCATATATGCATTGTAAAAGTTCTCAATGGGTCTTTCTTCCCTTTCAGAGACTAGACACTTGAAACATTAAAATTAGGGTTATGATTAAAGCAAAAGATTAAAATTCTCTTTCCCTGACAAGGTTCTGTTGTACATCAACACATCAGTTGTTTTAAAAAGTCCATTTACAGACTAGTTGCATAAAATGTATTTTGCATTTATGGCTTTAACAATTCTTAGGCACATGAATAAAGTTCCACAATTTTTTCTATGGAGATTCTCAGGCATCCAGGTCATGGTTATCCCAAAGGTGGTTTTCCAAGAGGTAGCTGGATTTTCTTTTTCTTCTCTTTTTTTCTTTGAAAACATTTCACTTCTAATCCAAGGAGCTTCTTCAAAGTTGAAGAAGCTTCTTGGATGAGAAATGAAACATCTTCAAAGAAAAACCTGAAAGTGCAGTTGTCTCTTGAAAAACCACCTTTCGGTTCCATAATTTTTTCACCCCAAGCCCTGAAATATAATCATAGTTATCAATCCATACAGTCATCTTAAATCCATTTCTTTCTAGATATTTGGATCTGGATATTTGTGTGTTTAAACGTCTTTTTGTCTCCTGGACAAAAAAAAAAAAAAAATAAGAGAAAGAAATTTAACACCATCATCCAAAGCCAAATGTTTGTGGAGAATTCTCCTACGCAGAAAGGCTTTTCCAGGCTTTTTTCAAGGTAAACATTTTCCTAAGACAGAAGTTTTATTGGCAACTGAGCATTACTGTTTATAATTTAGATAGGATATATTTATTCTTAAATAAATTTATTCACCCTTTTTAGGAGTAATGTCAATGAGAACTAGGTTCCACTCTTCCATACTATTGTTCTTACTCATGATGTCTCAAATTATGAGGATTTTTTTTCAGAGGGAGAGATGGAAAGAACATATTCATCATTAAGTAATTCCCATGTAAAGCCACCAATCCCGGATGCTTAGCTATTCCTTTTTTGAGTAGTTGCATCATGGATAATTTCCCTGGATGTAGGCTCTTGTACATCCCCTTTCCATGTGTATTGATGTTTCAGTATCCCCATCATTTCTGATGTTGTTGTTTTAATGCCTCACTAAAACTACTTCAGCCATCCTACCATTTATCTTCCTTGTATGATCATTTTTAGTCTCAGATCCCAGCAGCCCTGCTTAGAATCAGCCTTCACCATTTATATTCTTTATACCTTCATAAAATTCCTTTACATTTCTCCTATAATTGCATCTCATCCTCTCTGGTTGATGATCCATATATTTTTCTACTTTTGCTTCACTAACTTTTCTTTCTCTTTCTTCTTTGTCTCATTAGTCATGCAAGATAACCAACTGTTCCTTACTTATTATTCCCTGCATTTCATTCTTTAAACTTCATTAAACTCTTATCTTTTTATGCTTTTGGACTTATTTCAGTTATTGCTTTGTCAGAATCAAGCTCAGATATACTGGGCTCTCATTCGGGGACTGACCAGGTAAATCCCATTTTAGCTTAAATTCTTTCAATATTTCTGTAGTGCTTTATGTGAAGTGACTGTGCTGCCAATAATAACAATACTTTTTCTATTCCAGACCATTTTTATTTAATCTGGTGGGAAATTGCTTTCACTTTCCCACCCACCCCTCAAGCAAATGACTTTTTGTCACATGTTCACATTTTAATTATGAGGTAGACAAGTAGTGTTTTAAAATTTTCACCATAGTGGCCTAAAGAAAAGGAATTTGGTGGAAACTCCTCCCATAAAGTTTCTTCAGATTCAGAGAAGTTTCAGGGTGGTGAATATGCATTTACCAAATTTCATATGTTTGATTTTGATGGGCATTGTGCTTTTGCATCTTCCTGATTTGACTTGTAGAATTTTCCGTATATATTTCTGAATATATTAACTCTTTCAAAGAACTTCAGTTAAAAAAATTTCAAGTATGAGTCAAAACAAGGGAGGAAATTTTTCCAGAAATTCCAGGATACATTTTGGTACAGCATTAAATAAAACTTTAATGGTCAAAGTGTAAATATTTGTTCTCATTGTTAACCTTTTCAATTTCAATTCAAATCTTTATTGTCAGGGCACAACAAAACTACAATGAGATTGATTGAACTCTCTCAGTGCACCCCCCACTACCAACACAATACAACGCACAGTGAAGACAGAAAATCCCTAACCCAATAAATCATATTAACAAAACACCCAGTCCTATTGCACCAGTGTGAACATGTTACACGTTGCGCCGGCCCTGCAGTCCATCATACTGCATTGTTATGATGTTATTTCTCATTCAGGAGTCTGAAAGCTCGCGGATAAATACTGTTCTTCAGCCTATTTGTGCGGCTGACTATATTTCTATATCTCCTTCCCGATGGTAGGAGGGTAAAGAAATAATGACCAGGGTAATGTTTTAACATACTGAAAGACTAGTTTGATCAAACCAAAAATGAAATAAACGATGCACATATTTCAATATATTTAGGACACTACTACACTATTAATACATGCAATTAAAAACTTCTGTTCATCTCTAATTTTGATTATCCGTGGAACATTCGCAATATTTTTCTAATCTTCAGTTACTATATGACATTTTCATCTGCCTCCTACTTACTAAAAATACCAAATCTACTGCTGATTATATTATTTAAACCAGAATGTTTAATTGAGGCGGTTTCGGCTAAAATCATTATTTGATACGTATTACTGTGTTAAGGCGTCAATTTGTAAACATATTATCCTGAGTTTAAATATAATATATTGCATAAATGTTGGAAATAGTAATTCGTTTAGTATAAGCTTCACAGTTTACACTTTTTAGATTAAACATCGTGAACTGCAAATTACGCACCAAGTGACAAGTCTACCAGAATGAGGATATTTATAAAATAGCTAAATGCAAAGTATTACTCCTTCAGCACACTCTCATTCTAATTCTTGAGAACATTTACCTAACTGAAAACAATGGTGGTCTTGCTACCAATATCCAATATAAATGGAAATACAGACCAAATTATCCATCTCTAGAGAAAAGGTTGTACAACCCTTTCTAATCACAGTACAGATAGTCCTCGACTTACAACAGTTCATTTAGTGACCGTTCAAAGTTACAGTGGCACTGAAAAAAGTGACTTCTGACCATTTTCACACTTACGACCATTGCAGCATCCTCATAGTCATGTGATCAAAATTCAGATGCTTGGCAACTGACTCATACTTAGGACGGCTGCAGTGTGCCAGGGTCATGTGATCACCTTTTGTAACCTTCGGACCAGCAAAGCTAATGCAGAACCCAGATTTACTTAACAAACATGACACTAATTTAAGAACTGCAGTGATTCACTTAACAACTGTGGCAAGAAAGGTTGTACAATGGGGCAAAATTCACTTAATGTTTCACTTAGCAACAGAAATGTTGGGCTCAATTGTAGTTGTAAGTTGAGGACTACCTGTATCAAGATATGAGCATGGCATTGGAACAGCATTAGAACTCACGCTTTTTGCACGTACAATGACCAGATTTCGTTCATTCCTAGAATTTCAGACTGAAAGGACATCATTCAAATAGCAAAATTGGAGGAAGAGACTCTGTCTTAAACCAGGTTTACTTCTTAAATGTTAAGTATGCCTCAGCACATATATTGTGATCTCTAACAGCAACAAACTCTGTGCAGTATTGCAGCTGGGGTTAAAAAAAGATAATGCTTAGCAAGCTTCTGTGCAGATGATCCTCGTTTAGTGACCACAATTGGGATAGGTAACTTACTCGTTAAGCAAAATGGTTGCTCAGTGAAACTGTGTCTTTGCTTTATGATCTTACTTCAGCTTTGCTTTGATGATGTTAATGTTATCCATTCAGCCTTGTCTGACTTTTGGTAATTCTATGAGCCAGTTCTTTGTTTTATGGACCTGCAAAGGTCATAAATCAGAGGTGGGTTTCAGCAGGTTCTGAGCAGTTCTGGAGAACCGGTAGCAGAAATTTTGAATAGTTCGGAGAACTGGTAGTAAAAATTCTGACTGGCCCCGCCCTCATCTATTCTCTGCCTCCCAAGTCCCAGCTGATTGGGAGGAAATGGGGATTTTGCAGTATCCTTCCCCTGGACTGGGGAATGGAGATTTTGCAGTATCCTTCCCCTGGACTGGGAAGGGAATGGAGATTTTACAGCATCCTTCCCCTGCCACGCCCACTGATCTGGTATTAAAAAAATTTGAAATCACCACTGTCATAAATGTGAGGATTGGTTACAAAGTTACTTTTTCATTATTGTTAGACCTGTGAATGGTCCCCCTACGAGGCAGTCACTAAATGAGAACAACCTGTATTTACTCAGAAACATTTTCCTGTGTTCCTGGAGACTAAGAATGCCTTGCAGCCTTTCCAAGCCTGGCATCTCCCATCTTGGGGGACTGCAGCCCCCAGAAATCCCACCCCCCAAAAACATCAGTTTGGAGAAGGCAGTTATGTAGAATTATAATCCCATCTCAAACATTTCCAATTTTTTTTAAAGCATATTTTGCAATATCGTGTTTTTAATGAATTCTCTAAAATTAGATTAGTTTTCTTTTGTTCCTGGATTTGTTCCAGTGCTAATATGTCCTTGGGTACAGTTGTGGCATCCAGATTTACAGAAGGATACAGTACAAAGGAAACCTAAAAAGAGCCTCTTGTAATGCAGTCAGTAATCAATAGTTCCTTTCCTGATGACGGATTCTAGAGTTTATATAAGATGACATCTTTGTTTCGACAGAAGGATCACCATCACACAGTTACTGCTGCAGATTTTCAGAATGTATCAATTATAATACCAAAAATCAATAAGAACGGGACCTTTATGCTATCTGAGGATTCCAAAGTTTTATAGAAGAGAACAGAACTGTAGTGTCTAAATACAGTGTTTCCCTGAAATAAAACCCAGTCTTATATTTTATTTTATTTTTTGGCTCCAAAAACCGCATTAGAACTTGTTTTCAATGGAAGATGGGTAGCTTTCCCCCCCCACACACACACACACACACCAAAAATCCCCCACATTTCTGTCATCCAGCCTGACAAAATTTCAAACTCCCCAGGGAAGTTACAAGGGCCTGATTACCAGTTAGGTTAGAACTAACTAGATTCAGATTCAAAACCCTGTTCATTCATAAAGCTGTTTATTATTGGTGGGACGGCCTTACTGATGGGTCAACCAGGAAGCAAAACACTGGTGGAAAAATGGCTGAAGAACCAGAAAAGCAAAAATAAAGATTCATGAAGAGAAGGGCACTAGGCCAGAAGAGAAAATTTAAGGGAAAATATCAGGAAGAGTAATTGAAAGGAATTAAATGAATTTAAATTGAAGAGTAATTGAGGGAAGTTTTTGTTATTTTTAATGTTTTAGTTGGCTGGGTTTTATCATTTTTAAAATGATTTTTACATATCTTCTAAGATTGGGAGCTGCCCAGAGTTGGTTGAAAGATGGATAGCTATATCAACGTTTTAAATAAATAAAAACAAAACAAAACAAAACAGAAATTCAGGTTAAAAGCGAATGCTATATATGAGGTAAGCTGACAACAATCAGATCTGTTGGGTCACAGTGTTTCTAGAGAACTTTTGATGCTGGCACAGAACCAAATAAGAAATGGCAGACTGAGGGAAGAGAAAATTGGCTTGTAAAGGTCAGAGTTAGCGAATCCAGCTTCCCCCATTGGCTTTGTTGGTCAGATGCCCTGTGGGAAGGTCACAAATGGAGATTATGTGCCCTGGAGATGCTGCCGCCATTGTAAATGCGAGCTGGTTGTCAAGTGCCCGGATTGCAATCACATGACTGTGGGGATGCCGCAACAAAGTTGTAAATGCGAGGCCCGGTATTAAGTCAGTTTTTTTCACACCGTTGTCTCTTTGAATTACAGAATGTTGGGCACAATGCAATCTGCTGCATAGCAGGTGAAAAGTGCAGCAATACTTTCATGTCTTTCTTAAAGGATTTCTCATGAGGATTCCTCATACCCTTGAGGAACACGCAGGTTTTTGATGTTCAGAAGGCAAGGCAAGCCATGTGCTTAATAAAGCATAGGAAGATGATCTTCTTGTACCTGTATCCTAATCCTAAACAGCAAAAAATTTGGCAAGCCTTGAGGGGTAATGCTCAACAAAAATAGAGGTTTGGCAAAAGTAGAACTCTAATAGCTCAGGCTGTAAGGAGCCTGTTATTAGAACACAGCAGCCTGCAATTACTGCAGGTTCAAGCCCGGCCCAAGGTTGACTCAGCCTTCCATCCTTTATAAGGTAGGTAAAATGAGGACCCAGATTGTTGGGGGGGGCAATAATTTGACTTTGTAAATATACAAATAGAATGAGACTATTGCCTTATACACTGTAAGCCGCCCTGAGTCTTCGGAGAAGGGCGGGATATAAATGTAAATAAATAAAAAAAAACACAGAGAAAATTACTTCCCCCTCCCTTCGGTCTAAAACATTGCCCAAGAGGAACTGTTACTTTGATTTTGTAGCTCAGCCCCTACTTTACCATGTATCTAAACTTCTGAAACTTGTTTTTCTTTTCTTTTTTTAACTTCCCTGGCTTTCTATCCTGAACCAGTGGTGGGATTCAACCGATGTTACAACCAGTTCACTGGGCGCACGCTGTGCGTTTGAAAACAGCTCAAAAACATACCTTCTACTTTGGCCCCGGTGAGTAAAACAGCTGAGGTGCGGCAATCCGCTCTGCCATGCCAATCAGCTGGGCTTCAAACCAGTGGTGAGTTTCAAAAAATTTTACTACCGGTTCTGTGGGCATGGCTTGGTGGGCGTGGCAGGGGAAGGATATTGTAAAATCTCCGTTTCCTCCCCATTCCAGGGGAAGGATACTGCAAAAGCCCCATTTCCTCCTGATCAGCTGGGACTCAGGAGGCAGAGAACAGTTGAGGGCAGGGCCAATCAGAATTTTTACTACCAGTTCTCCAGAATTGGTCAGAACCTGCTGAAACCCACCTCTGCTTCAAACAAAGGAAATAAAGGTCAGTATAGCTCAGGAGCAGGTAGACAGGCCCACCTGATCTTCGGAGTGAACCGGTTCACTCTTAGCTGGTGTCAGAACTACTGGTGGGCCCGAACCAGTGCAAACTGGCAGAATCCCACCCCTGTCCTGAACCATCTCTGGATTATCCTACATCAGTATCATCAGAGTTATGAATAGTTATAATTTCACAATAAAAGCCCCATCCCTTTGTACATGGGTCAACATATCTTGCCTGTTTTTGTCCACATTTGTTTTAGAAAAGATGCTTGGGAGCACAGATGAGTACAGACATAAAACCTGCCTTGTGATTTAATAATCCTCTATGACTTTTTATAGAAACCCATGGCTGCTGTACTGAGGTTTCCATTACAACCGCTCAACCCCAGAAAAAAGAGCCAGCTGGTTTAGTGAATTACCTTGGTGCATCAGCATTAAGCAAATGATGTTGCAATTGCTCCCTTTTCAAATATTTCAGTGCAAATTCGCGGAACGTAATTCTTATTGGTGGTGTTCTCTTTCTTTGATTTCTGTTCTGAATTAATCCTGTGCAATCTTCAAAGTGATTATCCTGAAGCTACCTCTTCAGGAGTATTCCCAGCAGTTTCCAAATTGCCTGAAACTGTCTTAATCTCTTTCTTCTTAGTCGTTGGCCCTTTAAGAGAAGAAGGGAAAGGCTGGATTTTCCTATTGCCCAGTTTAGGAAATACAATATCTGTTTCCTCTCAAAAGGACAGCTAAACCTTTTCTGCACATAAAAATTCTGTAAGCCAAAGAGAGAGAAAAAATCCTTACAGATTGAATATCTGCCTTTTAATACTTACAGTTTTTAAATATTTTCCTATGGAATCCAAGAGATCAAAATCTATCACTATAAGCCTGGTTAGAAAGATATTAATATGAGTCTTCTGCTTTCCAGCAGGATTTTTTTCTTTTCTTTTTTTAGTCAAAACGTACCATAATTTCCAGAACTAAAATTCTGGATAGGCAGTATTGGAAGATGTTTGAATGGTAGCATGGTAGCATGACTTTGATCATAAAATTACACTCTGGGATAATCTGTTAGAAAATTGCAAATGAATGTGTCCTTTGTAATTCATGGGCTCACAGAAAGCCAGTTTAATCTAATGGTTAAGGTGCCAGATTAGAAAACAGGAGACTGTGTATTCTAGTTCTTCCTTAGGCATAAAAGATGGCTGGATGATTTTGAGCCAGTCACACTCTCAGCTCAAATCACTTCACAAGGGTTTATTTTATTTTATTTTGTCGAGTACATATTAGATAATATATATAAGTATAAGCATGAATTGAATACTTAAAGTGAATACAATTAAAGGGAACATTAGGACAGGAACGGTAGGCACGCCCCTTACCGACCTCTTAGGAATGGGGTGAGGTCAACAGTAGACAGTCTTAGGTTGAAGGTTAAAGGTGGTTGTGAGAAAAGTAGGAAGAGAAAAGACAGGATTAAAGAATTTATATTTAAAAAAACCTAATAGGGATATTGACATTTTAGATTAATGTCAGAACATGTTTGAAATGAATTTGAGTTACTGCAAGAGGACTGTAGGCTATCTAAAACTGCAAAATGCCAATTCATTCAATCAAAATGTAGTTTGATTTTATTTTTATATATAGCTTTTATTAAAGAAATTTGAACAAGATGAAAACCCTACAAGAAACAAAGTACGGTAGATAAAAGAAAAGTAGTGCAAAGTGAGAAAAGGAAATATCAAAAAAATGGAAACAGAAAGGAAAGGATTATTAGGAAATGGGTTCTGATCTTCTTGACAGCCGTTATGATAAATTGCCCTTTCTAATTGTTAAACTTATATATCCCAAGTTCATTTTCTCTTTTTTTCAGCAAAAATTTCATAAGGTGTTTTTAATCAATAGCATTATTATTTTCACTATGTAAGTTTTTTTCAGATTTATAGCTCATTTTTCCTACAGTTCAAGGGTCAGTTGGATTGATTGGCTCAAAGATGTGCAGTGAGCTTCCTAGTTAAGAATGAAGTTCAATCTGGATCTCTCTATTCCTAGGCCTAACCTTTCAAGGCTTGATCTAGAAGCATTAGCAGTATCTAAATCCTGAACCCAGCAATGAAATCAGTCCTGGATTAGTTTGAAGGGTATTTTTAATAAGTGAAGAGTTTTGAAAAAAAGTTGGAATAAATAATTGGAACACTCCATGTTAACAAAGCACTAGATAAGGATGTACAACTATGTGAAATGTATGTCTTAAGATCTCAAGATGAGATTAATTCAACCAAAGGTTTTTTTTCTTATTTATTGGACAATGTCATTGTGATGGAATTACACAATGTCAAAGGGGCACTTACATATATAATTTAGAACAACCCAAATATTGTCCAGTTTTGGTTTAATTTCCATAGGCTTGTTAACGTGATCTACTGCAGAACAATGTATTTAAATGTATTTAAATAACTTAATGTGATTTCAAATTACATTACAAAATTTGGAATTTATCATTGTATGAACTGTGGTTTTATTATGCATGGGCATGGCAAAAAGATTATTCTTTTATGATATATAGACAGCATCAGCCAACCAACATTCCCCACCTCCCACCAGTATTTATAGAGAGACAACAGCTCCGACCATGCTTTGCTATATATATATATATATATATATATATATATATATATATATATATATATATATATATATATATATATATATATATATATATATATATATATATATGTTTTCTGAGGTTTTCGCGGGTGTTTGTATGTAGGTCTTTGGTTATTCGGGTTTTCTCCCGTAAAATTGGAAGTGTCTTGGCGACGTTTCGTGAAGTCTCATTCGTCATCTTCAGGCTTCAGCTCGTGCTTCTGGGAGCAATGTGTGATTGCAGCTGTTTCTTCCTTTTAACTGCTAGTGGGGTTTGAACTGATTGGGTGGGAGCTTGGCTGTGCTCTGATTGGATGGGGTTTTTGTGCTCTGATTGGCTGGGGTGTGTCCTGTTTGGGTGGGGGCTTGGTTGTGCTCATATTAGTTTGTGTTGCAGGGGGATTTGAGCTGGTGAGCTGCACTGCTGCTGTTTGGCTTCGTGTTCGTGGTCGTGCTACATCTTCGTAGTGGGTGTCAGTCTGCTGCATGTATGGATTGGAGGGGTTTGAAATGGCTAATGTTGCAGCTGCGGTCTGGCTTCTGGTCCTTGGTCGTGCTTCCTGATCAGTGTGGGTTTGGGTGTGCTTTCTGGGTGGATGTGTGGTGGTGACATCCTGTGTGGACCTCGTGAGTGTGGGTCTGGTGTCATTCCTCGTGTTAGGGACACGTTTGTCAATAAGGGCAGGTTTCCAAATGGCTGGTAGGCGGAGGTATCATCTCGTTTGTTCATGCTGTGTGGGCGTTTTCTATCTCGATGGCTTCTCTGATTATTCTGTTGTTAAAGTGTTCAGTTTTGGCGATAGTTCTGGTCTTTTAAAGTCAATATCGTGTCCTGTGACTTTAAAGTGTTGGACCAGGGAAGAAGTTGGTTCCTCTTTTGAATGAGTTCTTGTGTTCTTCAATGCGTGCACTTATTCTTCTGTTGGTTTGTCCAATGTATGTGGTGGGGCAGGCGGTGCATGGGATTTCATATACTCCTTGATTTTCTAACTCAATTTTGTCTTTGGGGTTTCTTAGGATGGTGGATATTTTTGGTTTGTGCAGAATGCTGTCTTGATGTTATGTTTGTGGAGGATCTTGCTGATTCTGTCTGTGGTGCCTTTTATATATGGGAGGAGGGCTGTGCCATTTTCTTGCTCTCTGTCTTGGGTTTTAGTGGGGGTTCTTTTGGATTAGTTTGGTAATCTTATTTCTCTGGAATCCATTGGATGTTAGTACGTTTGTGAGAGTGTGTAGTTCGGTTTTAGGTGTTGTTCATCAGCTAAGCATTTTGTTCTAGAGATGAGTGTCTTGGCTACGGAGTTGATCTGTGCTGGGTGGTGGTGTGAGAGTGCATGCAGATAGCGGTTTGTGTGTGTTTTCTTCTGGTAGATGGTGTGTCCTAGGGAGCCATTGGGTTTCTTGTAGACTAAGACATCTAGGAAGGAAGTTGGTTGTTAACTTCTGTTTCCATGGTGAACTGTATTTTGGGGTGTAGGCTATTGAGGTGTGTGAGGAAGTTTTCAAGTTTTTCTTTCCCGTGTGGCCAGATTATGAAGGTGTCGTCTACGTATCTGAGCCAGAGTTTGGGTTTGTGATCAGATTTTTCTAGTGCTTGGGTTTCAAAGTGTTCCATGTAGAGGTTGGCAATGACAGGTGAGAGGGTGATCCCATGGGTGCGCCTTCTATTTGTTTGTATTTTTGTCCGTTATAGATGAAGTATGTGTTGGATAGGCAGTGGTTGGTCAGATCTAGGATGTGCTTGGGGGTTATATTTGTTTTGGATAGCTGTCAAGGCTTCTTTGATTGGCACTTGGGTGAAGAGGATATGACATCAAAGCTCACGAGTAGGTCGCTGGGCTGTAAGTTTTGTTTCTTTATGATCTCTATGAACTGGAATGAGTTTTTACGTGTGAGGCGATGGATTCTGCATAGGGCTGTAGTTGTTTGGCGAGAAATTTGGCTAGGTTTTGTAGAGGTGAGCCTATGGAGCTGACTATGGGTCTGAGTGGGGGTTCCTTCTTTGTGTATCTTGGGAGGCCGTAGAGCTTAGGGCATCTGGATGATTTCTCTCTGGGAATGATTCTTTGTTGGATTTCTTCGCTGATGGGGAGGCTTTTATTTTGGATCTAGTGGTTTTCTAGGTAGGTGGTGGGGTCTGTTTTAGGGGCTTGTATGCAGGGTCTTGGAGTAGGTTGGTTAATTTGGTTTGGTAGTCAGATGTGTTCATAACCACCGTGGCGTTCCCCTTGTCTGCTGGTAGGATTATTATGCTGGTGTCTTTTTTCAGGTTAAGTAGTGCTGTCTGTTCCTCTTTGGGTAAGTTGCTTTTGGGTGGCTTGCTGCTGCAGAGGATGTTGGTGATTTCAAGTCTGATTTTGTTAGCGTCATCGGGGTTGATTTTGGTCAGGCTGGTTTCATTAGCCATTTCAAACCCCTCCAATCCATACATGCAGCAGACTGACACCCACTACGAAGATGTAGCACGACCACGAACACGAAGCCAAACAGCAGCAGTGCAGCTCACCAGCTCAGATCCCCCTGCAACTCAGACTAATTTGAGCACAACCAAGCCCCCACCCAAACAGGACACACCCCCAGCCAATCAGAGCACAAAAAAACCCACATCCAATCAGAGCACAGCCAAGCTCCCACCCAATCAGTTCAAACCCCCACTAGCAGTTAAAAAGGAAGAAACAGCTGCAATCACACATTGCTCCCAGAAGCACGAAGCTGAAGCCTGAAGATGACGAATGAGACTTCGTCGAAACGTCGCCAAGACACTTCCAATTTTACACGGGAGAAAACCCGAACAACCAAAGACCTATATACAAACACCCGTGAAAACCTCAGAAAACAAATATATATATAGTGTATATATATATATATACATACACACTATATATACACACACACACACACACACACACATCACAAAGAGCATGTTTTGCTTATAAATGTGCTCTTTGTGATGCAATGAAAAAACTGATCAATATTATCCTGCACGATCAAAACATAATGTTGTGTTTAAATGCTAAGCTATCTTTTACATCCATCATGTTTTTTGTTGGATTCGTCTGACCATAATCTTGAAATCATAAAAATGAAGAGAAAGAAAACCACACAGTCCTGTGAAACTATCACTGTGGATTATAAGCAGAAAGGTTATGAAATTTTGCCCAAACTCTCTTGGTAAGTGAATTAGCAGAATGAGAATTCTAATTCTATTTTTTTCTCGAGATTGTGCCAGAGATCCTATGCAAAAGCCACAATGTCTACTTTAAATCCTATTGTAAATTTCAATCAATAATTAGCTGCCAATGATCCCTCTGAGACAGGGTGATCAGCCTTCTAGATGCTGCTTAGCAGGGGTGAAATGCTCCCAGTTCGGACCGGATCGCACGATCCAGTAGCAATGAGGTGGGTAGTTCGGCGAACCAGTAGCAAAAATCCCTGGCCCCCCTGCCCATGCCCACCCAGTTGCCCAGTTCCCCACTTGCCTACTTGGCAGCTTGCTGCTTCTTTCGGTCTCGCTTGCTATTCCAGCCTTGCTTCGGCTGCTGCAATCAATTGCATCAGCTAGCAACTGAATCTGCCTGCCTGCAATCCATCTCATCGGTGAGCAACTCAATCTGCCTGCCTTGTCCCTTCAATTGGGTAAGTAAGGGGGGGGGCAGAATAAAAAAAATAGTTATTTGGAGTTTTTTTAGGAGTTTTATTTTTTTAAAAAAATAAAATAAAACTCCTAACCCACCCACCCTCCAAATACCTATATATATTTTTTTAGACATAGCAATTTAAAGTTAAGGAAGTTTTAAATTTTAGCTGCTTTTATCTAAAAATATAAATAAAATAAAATAAAATATTTGGGCAGCTTTCTAAGATTTGGTGTGTTTCTGTAGTGTTTCTCTCTAACTACACAAACACACAAAATCTCACAAAGCTTTATATCAGATTGCCTTTGAATGAAGGATGTCGTTTCTGATTTTAATGGAAGAAGTCAGGTTATGTTAAAGAGAAGGATTATAATTGTGTTAGATTCCAAAAATTTAATGTATGAATGTTTGTTTATTGAACTATACCTTGTGTTTGCTCTGGGAAGTCGGGGGGGGAGGGGGGTTTTGGAGGGAGGGGGGAGGGGGGGAAATTCATTTGTTTTTGTAAAACGTTTTCAATTAAAAAAAATCTCACAAAGCTTTATGTGGCATTTTGTGTGTGTGTATGAGTCAGTTGTGTTGTGTTGTATGTGTGAGTGTAAAGTGTGAAAGTTGGTTTGGGGGCTTTTTGTGGCTGTGTGAGGTTCCTGCTTGTTGCAGGGACCATTTTGGGTGAAGTGCAGCTGCTTTTACATTGTGTGTGAGTCAGTTGTGTTATGTTTTGCTGTGTGTGTGTAAAGTGTGAAAGTTGGTTTTTGGTACCTCTTATTGTTTTGTGTACTTTATTATTTTTATTATTTATTGTTATTGGCCATGCCCACCCAGTCACCTGACCACCAAGCCATGCCCACCAATTAAGCCACAGCTGCAGAAACAGTAGGGAAAATTGTTAGATTTCACCCCTGCTGCTAAGCTATGATTCCCAATCAGCTGTACAGATCCCATGTGCTTGTTCAAAAATCTGTAACTCGCATATCATAATAAAAACTATAGTTTTCATCCCATTTTATTATCTAGCACCTTATATTAATTAGTTCGTAGTTTACCTAACTAAGCAAGTTTGTCTTCTTTCCTATTTTAGCAGAATGAGGCAACTTCTTCCCTGAATGAAAAGGTTTGTTTGATGGCCTGCTATGGTTTGTAGGAGAAATTTCAGATATTTCATGAACATTAGGTAGTGGATCAATTCAATTAAAGGATAATAGGATTGTGTACAGGTTTCGCAATCAGTGAATCTTTAGAGTTACAATGTTATCTTATAAAAACTCTAATTGTACCCATCAAGCAGGTAAAACATTTGCCTAATTATAATTATGAAGACGATGCCAGTGGCATCCATGTGAAAGATTAAAAGGAAGCTGGCTATTAATTTGACATATTTCGATTGCTGCGGAAAGCAACTGCTAAGCAGCTCAGCTTACTAAAACTGTGACTTGTTATTATCTTCCTAACCCATTTCAACCTCAGCACATGCTGTGCCTTGTTGGCATTTTCGCTATTGTGCATAAAAGGGGCAGTTTATCTTGTCTCACTTTGCTATGTGTGAAAACTAGCACAGCATGCCTAATAGAAGATATAGCACACTTCCACTTTGCTGTCAGATGTCTGCTGGAATAATTTTGAATGATTTAAGGAGCAATGATCTTATAAACAAACAAGGCTGGGGACAGTTTCCTTAATACCGCACAGGGAAGAATATGATATCTATCATCCTGAGAAACTTGCATTAAAAAAAAGGAGGTTTCTAGTTCTCATGATTAAAGGGAATAGCTTCAGAGCAGTTGGTTATCATCATCTATTTATAAACAGAGAGGATGCTGCAGCTAATGTTTTATAAAAGAAAATAAAGCTATTGTTTCGTTCTATGGCTGTATAGAAATATTTTTCAAGATGTTGTTATATTGAGACATTACTCAGAAAACATATGTGAGCCACCATTGACTTAAATTCTGCAAATTCAAGTTACAGTATTTTTTTTTAATCAAACTAGCTTAGTTTGGCAGCATTTAACATAATATGTTTTGGGGAATCTGGCGTGGGTGGTTAATAGGTAGCATAAATGACACAAAATGCTCTTCTCTCCCATCACATCCTTATCTCAAACATGCAGATAGCAATAGCATTTAGACGTCTATACCACTTCAAAGTGCTTTACAGCCCTCTTTAAGCGGTTTACAGAGTCAGCATATTGCCCCCAACAATTTGGCTCCTCGTTTTACTCACCTCCGAAGGTTGGAAGGCTGAGTCAACCTTGAGCCTGGTGAGATTCGAACTGCCAAATTGCAGGCAGGCAGGAGAAGTAGCCTGCAGTACTGCATTCTAACCACTGCGCCACCACGGATAGTTCTGGAATCATACCTTTGTGTCGGGATTTTTCTCTACATAATAGATGGGTATATGAAGATCCTGGCCCAGTCCACATTGTATTATGGCCCAGCCTACTATGTCCCTCAGCCAGTGGCCACACAAAGGTTGTCCTCACCAGATTTAAAATTTCTTCTTGCCCATCTATCTTTGGGGGGAAATTAAAAAATCAGGGCATCTTCTTCCCCTTCATAAATTTCTCTGCTCTCTATTGAACAGCTGATCAAAGATTGTGACCTTAATCCCATCTTCTCAATTTTGCAGTGAGTTGCTTGTTTTGAATTTTTCTGCTATTATAAATAGCATGTACATAATATAAGTAGTCCTCGACTTATAGCTGTTCCTTTAGTGATTGTTCAAAGTTACAGCTGCACTAAAAAAAAGTGACTGATCACCATTATTCACTCTTAGGACCATTGCAGCATCCCCGTGGTCAAGTGATTTACATTCGGAGGCTTGAAAGACTCACATTTATAACAGTTGCAGTCAGTGGTGGGATTCAAGTAATTTAACAACCGGTTCTCTGCCCTAATGATTTCTTCCAACAACCAGTTTGCCAAACTGCTCAGAAAGTTAACAACTGGTTCTCCCGAAGTGGTGCGAACTGGCTGAATCCCACCAATGGTTGCAGTGTCCTGGGGTCATCCAATCATCTTTTGCAACCCTCTTACAAGCAAAGGCAATGGAGAAACCAGAGTCACTTAACGACTGTGTGACTAATTTAACAACTGCAGTGTTCACTTAACAAAAGTGGCAGGAAAATTCATCAAGTGGGGCAAAATACAAATTTATCACTTAGCAACATAAATATTGGGATCGATTGTGGTCATAAGTTGAGGACTACCTGTACTCTATAAATGTGGTCTAGCAAAGGTAGAGAATAGAATAGAATAGAACAGAACAGAACAGAACAGAACAGAACAGAACAGAACAGAACAGAACAGAACAGAATAGAATAGATCACAGCATTTATCCTAAAAATCATTCTCTAGTATACCTTCTCCCTACAATGAGTCTTCAAGAGTTAGATTATAGTGAAATTATAATAACATTTGCAAATATTTAGATTGGGGGAAAAAGATTCCTTTAGAATAACACAGCATATAATCAAATCAGCATATGGTAGAATACATATAAACACACAATCTAAATTAAACTGTACAAACCAAGAATTCTGTTTGTTCAAAGAGGGATGTGCAGCTTTTGCACTAACTTTATAGCCAGGCAACCCAATGCTCCTCATCTTCCACAGTATGTTGAACAATTCAATTATTCCTCCACAGACAACTCAGTTCCAAGCAACAGGACAATAACAACAACTGGCAAGACGGAATTTGCAGATAGAAGTCATAGCCTTGCAATTAACAGTGCAAATGAAACCAGTTCCATGGATACATATCTGTTGTAGGTCAACTGAATAGACATGCATAATTAGCTAAGGGCAACCACAGCCTTGTGTAATGTAGCAAAGTTTTTTTTTCCTTTCCTCTGAGCATTCTAGAAGCTTTTTAACTAACCATGTGATAGTTTCCTTTGATGCTGTTTGAATGAACAGCTTAATCCATGGCTTCAGCTTAGTCCTATTTCAATAATTAAAATCTATTTAGACAACACAAGTCCACACAAATTCAGGTATTAAAAATAGTTTATTTAATTTTACAAACTGATTGAAGTGCACGTCTGAAAGGCTGATCAGATGCCGTGGTTAAGCAATTAGATTGCCTTCAAGCAGAATCTCTGAACTGAATCTTTGCACAGCTCTCATTTTAATATTAGATTTGGATATTAAACTTAAGTGAATTTCTCTGGATTGTAGTTTAGATCTTAGAGCTGGCATTTTAACGTCAACCAAATAAGCTTTTATATTTGTATTTTGTGTGGTTTTAAACCTTTAGAATGCCAGGATCACATATACTCAAAAGACATTAGTAAAAAACACTTTAAAATTTAAACACCACAGTTTAAGCAAATGTGTTCAAGACATATTCAATAAACTTTGTAGTGGCAGCCCTTGATTGGAAAATTCAGAGATTAGTGGCGACAAAATTAAAAATTACCAGTGACAGTACTTCAATTAAAAATGGAAGAAGTCAAAAATAATTACTATTTCTTTATGATTCTGAAAAAAACAGCAGGGTCTTTATATGCAATTATCATCCATGGTGAGTACTGCTTGACTGCTGCTTCCTGGGACAGCTATGGCTGCAGCTTCAGATTGCACTGCTGGATTCAATTATGATGGCTGTGGCTTCATGCTGGGGGGCTGGGCCGGGCTGGGGAGGCTTGCTCTGTGCTGTGGCTCCGGGGTTTCTTGCAGCCTGAGCTACAAAATGCCAAGAGGACCCTAAACTGCAAGCCGCATAGTTCTTGGACTGACTCGTGCCCTGCAAGATAGGTGTAGGGCAGCCAAAAGGGCAGAGATGGGGGTGAGAAAGGCAATTGGGAGGAGTTGAAGGAGAGGCAGTGCTTACTTAACCGAGCCTTGAATCAGGGCAAATCTTTGCCTAATGACCAGGTAGGATTCAGTTAATGATGGCAATGTAGAGTGCCAAGTTTGCTGTGTCTAAGCAATGCTGTCACATGACATTATGACTGCATCACATAGTGATGGAAATTCCAACCTCAATTCCTGTCATAATTCGAAACTATCTGTATTGATGGAAAAGCCTCGGTGGCGCAGTGGTTAGAGTGCAGTACTGCAGGCTACTTCTGCTGACTGCAGGCTGACTGCAATTTGGCAGATTGACTCTCACCAGGCTCAAGGTTGACTCAGTCTTCCATCCTTCCGAGGTGGGTAAAATGAGGACCCAGATTGTTGGGGGCAATAGGCTGACTTTGTAAACGACTTAGAGAGGGCTGTAAAGCACTGTGAAGTGGTATATAAGTCTAGGTGCTGTTACTAAAAGGCAAAGAAGCCAGAGACACTGGAATTCCATTCCATGCATTTAGGAAAGGTTTCCCCTTCTTCAATACAGGTAGTCCTTGTTTATCAACCGCCTCATGCAGTGACCGTTCACAGTTATGATGGTGATGAAAAAAGGAGCCTTGTGATTAATCGTCAAGTTTACCAACCTTCACAACTTTTGACTGGAAAGCAAAGAAAAGCTGAAGTAAGGTCAAAAGTGCAGTCTTGGCGATTGCTTCACTTTGTGAATGAGTTGCCATTCACAACTGTGGTCCCTAAACAAGGACTACTTTATGTGGAAAGAAAACATTATCAATGACAGACTTGGAAGAGTATATCTTACATCTGCTTATTTACTCTCTTTTCCAAACACTGAAAAAATACCACCAATTACATCCTTTCTCATTTGGCTGGCCCTGTAAGGAAAAAAAGATCTTATTTTCCATGCAGTCCTACTAATTAGTAACTGCTTGAACATAAGGGACTTGACCAATGCATGCAAGTATGAATAGTGCATGCAAATGTGTGCATATCTGAAAATGTGTGAGGTCACTGTGGGAGATGACAGAAATTAGTTTAATACATGCTAGAATGCTGGTCTTCAGAGCACGAAATGTGTATTCACATCATTTATTCTATACCACAAGTGTCTGTTTAATATCCAATTCCACTCAGATTTAAAGTAAAACTCTTTATTAAGCTACCTACTCTAGGCCTAATGGACCTCATATATTATGGTTACAATACAGATATGACTAGTATTAGTGAAATAGGAAGCAAAAAATATCCTTCCTTCTGCTTATTTTGAAAGAGACTGGATTTTTGTGAATGATCCATTCATAAGGTACAAGGATGTAGGCAAGAATGCAAAGTGAATGCTCTCAAAGAATGGAAAGAACCTACTCTGGTACTCTAATCTTATTACCTCTTCCACAAAGTTCTAAGATGGGGAAGGGAAAGGTGACAGTGGAGTGCAGATCCAAAAATCACTTACAAAAAACACTTGGTAAGCTCTTCATTTCAGTCAAGATGGCAGGTCTGGAGTAGATAAACAGGGCTATGTTTATGTACAATTGAGTGCTTTTGATGCATCTGCACCACTACTGACATCCTGAGCTGTGTCCCACTATGGTTTTTTCTACTGTCTTGGGGTTGATCCAACCAAAGCTAAGATCTTTTTGGTCCAAAACAATCTCCCTCTCTGCCCTTTTCCAAAAGTCCTTCCCACTCACAATCATCTAATCGCAATTGTTTTCCTCCCACAGTCTTTCAAGCTGGTGGTTTCCCTCCCAACTCTCCATCTGTTTGTCTTCTGAGACACAGCCCAACCAAAATTTCAGTGTCTATGGATTTTGTCAGTCATCCAAGTCATGGTTGTCCCAAAGATGCTTTTTCAAGGGGCAATTGGACCTTCTGTTTTCCTTTGAAGATATTCGATTTATTTATTTTATTTATTTATTTATTTATTTTTGCATTTGTATACCGCCCTATCTCCCTAGGGACTCAGGGCGGTTCACAGCCAGATAAAATATACATATAAATACACGATAAAACATCCATTAAAAAACTTATTACATAAGGCCGAATAATTAAAAATAGCAATACAAATAATAAAACCCCATTAAAACCAAATTCAAAATTTAAAATTCTAGTCCAGTCCTGTGCAGATAAATAGATGTGTCTTAAGCTCGCGGCAAAAGGTTCGAAGGTCAGGAAGTTGGCGGAGTCCTGGGGGAAGTTCGTTCCAGAGGGTGGGAGCCCCCACAGAGAAGGCCCTTCCCCTGGGCATCGCCAGCCGGCACTGCCTAGCCGACGGCACCCTGAGGAGTCCCGCGTTCTCATCCAAGAAGCTTATTCAACTCTGACTGGATGGCGGGGAATGGTCCTACCCACCAATAGGGACCATGGGGACCATTTACCCACCAATGTGGAAAGTCCTACCACCAATCAATATACTCAACTCATAATGGACAAGGTTCTATTTTGCTAGTTTCTATAAAGAATTGATATGTGGGAGATGACCAGGCTGAGCTTGAGGGAGGCATCAAATGTGTCATAAGTCAGGAATCCCTGAGCACCTGCAAGAGCTCTATTAGGTCCAGTCCACCTTGAACGTCTTTCTTATCTCCTGCTCATTTCCCTTAACAGCCAGTTGGCCAGATTCTTATAGAGAGGTTAGGCTTTATACTCATTTGAACTATCTGCATCTCCTGATTCCCCCAGCCCTTGACATGATTTTTTTAATGAGATCTGAGAACACCATAATGGAAGCAGAGATTTATCCTTTATCTTCCGCTTTGCTAAATGAGGATCATCTTCTATTCAGCTCATTTCCCTTCAGGTAAAGACCGAATAAACAACCTCTGCAGTCCTGTGAAGCTACCTTTTAAATCTGTTCTCTATGCAAGTTTACAATTACAGTCTAGAAGGAGTGGGACACAGGAGCCAAAACCCAACCCATTTGTAACACCCTAAGGAAAATCAGTAGGGATCTGAGAGTGATGGAGATGTGAAGCTGATTGAGAAACGCTCTGTTGACATGAGTGCTGCAGTCATGAATCTGCAGAGTAAAGGATTTGGGAAGAGCAACAGTTTTTAAAAGATTTAATAAAATATTTATAAATCGTGCATTCAGACTTACAGTAAAAACCTGCCTGCCCCTTGGAGTGCAAAATAGATCTTTACTTGCTCATTTGCTTCATTGGAATGCTATTTTCTTTCTTTAATTATCAGGGGATTGGGTTATCTAATGGATCATTTAAAAGCTATGAGTCAGAGCCAGAGGTCAGATCAACAATATCTAGAAAGAGTATAAACTACATCATCCTAATGGCTGTATTCTCCTGCCTCCGGTAACTTGGTTTTATTCGGTTTTCTTCCTTCTTAAATAGGGCTTCTGGATGGTTAGGATACTTTCAGAGGTTAAGGGAGGGATGAAAAATGATATACCGTGTCCAGTCAGGCCATCAAGCTCAAGGAAGGAGGAACAGTATTTGTGTTAATGCCACCCTCACCCTGTCAACAATCAAATAGATGTCCTTGAAAAAAAAGCAATCACCCGTGCAATTATTTCCTTGCTACTACCGATCAGCTGATACCAATGCAGAGAACATATTTCAAAATCTCCAGTTTTGGAGATCAGATCAATCCCAGAATGACCCTCATGCTAAACGTCCACTGCATCTTGGACAAAGGTTAAGTCTTTCAGAGTTAACTGACTAAAGGGCTACGACCAATGCTCTTCCTTTCCCAGAATCCATTTCAAGATTGCCATGTTGTAGCCCCAGGCAAAGCTCTGCATCAGTACCAGCCATTTCTGTATTGCTGCAGCAGAAGGACAGCTGTGTCATAAGTCACTTCTTTCAGTGCCATTGTAACTTTGAATAGTCGCTAAATGAATTGTTGAGGACTACCTGTACTTGAGGCCCAGAGGCAATCCTCATTTAGTGACTGCCTCATATAGTGACTGTTCACTATTACGAGAGTGATGGAAAATAACTTTGTAAACCAATCATCGCATTCACAACCTTTGCAGGTCTATAAAGCAAAGGAAAGCTGAAGTAAGATCACAAGCACATCATATTTTCCCTATAAACTATTTTGAGTCGCCATGTATAGTAATAATAATAATAACAACAACAACAATAACAACTTAATAATAGCTTCCTGCAATAACACCAGTGGAACTGCAAAAAACTGCACTACTTGGAACATCGTACATCTTAAGAAGGTACTTGGTTGACACCTAGGATGCTGGCAGCAACCCGTATCAACCATTAGCACCAGTCAATGGTATTTGTGATGCATTTTTAAATGTTCAGTTGGCTGAGTTCATGTCTAATGAATAAAGTAAATAATAATAATAATAATTTTCTGTATCTGAAAAGTCATGGGAACACAAAGTGGAAAAATTTGTCAAAAATGAGAAGATGAAGATCTTGTGGGACTTTTGAATACAAACAATCATCATTTAGAACACAACATGCCAGATATCACAGTCATCAAAAACCGAAGTATACAATTTATTGATATCACTGTACCAGGAGATGCCAGAGTCGAAGAAAAAGAACTAGAAAAAATCAGAAAATATCGCATTGAAATTGCACTGGCCATCGAAACCGCACGGTTATGGATGAAACATGTAACAGTGATACCCTTTGTCATCGGGGCACTTGGTACCATGTCCAAGAATTTTATAAAATACATCAAGAAATTGCAGCTTCCTGCAATAACACCAGCGGAACTGCAAAAAACTCCACTACTCGGAACATCGTATATTTTAAGACCATACTTCGTTGATACTTAGGATGCTGGCAGTAAGCCATATCAACCATTAGCACCAGTCAATGGTATTTGTGATACCTTTTAAATGTCCAGTTGACTGAGTTTCATGTTTAATGAATAAAAGAAATAAATAGTTTCACTTAGTGACTGTTTCATTAGCAATTGAGTTGCTGGCCCCAATTGGGTTTCTTAAACAATGACTACCTGTAATATATATTGACCCTAATGGAAGTAAAAATAATGACACCTAAAAGCAAAAAGAACATCAAAAAGAAGGACATCATGATCTGAATATCCTGAAATTAAAAAAAAGAAGTATAAGTATCTTAAGTGTGAGACAGAGGCATCCATAGGGGACAGGGCATGATCATGGCCATTAATCATGGTCATTAAAAGGGAAGGGCCTTCAATTACATGGCCTTGGCTACCATCTTAACCTTTCTGACATCCTCTCACACAGATGCTCCACATGTCTGAGTGTAGGTTAGAATAACAGACCATTGAAAGTCTATGGAGATTCTCAGTCATCCAGGTCATGGTTGTCCAAAAAGTGCTTTTTCAAGACACAACTGGACTTTTTGTTTTTTCTTTGAAGATGTTTTGCTTCTCATCCAAGAAAAGCTGAAGAAGCTTCAAAAGCCGCCCAGGATCAGCTCTGATTTCAGTGATCCTAAATTCTTCTCCCTTTCAGCATTTGACTCAAAGGGGTAATTCTCTTCAGCTGGGGTAATTCTCACACGCCTGTCTACATTCAGACCTATTCAGATTCAGTTAGAATGTATTCTTTGGGATAAGAAGTGTAATGTTGAGAAATGAGGTTACCATCTGAATTTCTACTGTAAGCATCAAAATGTTTTGGGCCAGCCCTATGATCAGTAGTGAATGCAACAATATATTCCCAAAATCCCCAAAGCTTTAACCAAAAACTGTCTACTATTGATCTCACCCCATTCCTAAGAGTTCTGTAAGGGGTGTGCATAAGAGCACAAACGTGCCTACCGTTCCTGTCCTATTGTTTCCTTTCATTAAACCCAATTAATATAGTTATTACATACTTATGCTTATATATATGCTTATATATTATATAGCTTTTTCATGCTTATGCTTATCTATACTGTTGTGACAAATAAATAAATAAATAAATAAATAAATAAATAAATAAATAAATAAATAAAATTCCACAGGTGCATCACTTCCCAAGTTGGCCATAAGATTCCAGATTCACTGTCACTTTAAATAACCAGTTCCTTGGATAGTGAAACTGGTATTTAGAGTATAAACCTGTTTCTATTCAGATGCCACTCTGAGATTAATGGGAACCACTCTCCGGTAGATAAGAATTGGAGAATGGAATAGAATAGAATAGAATAGAATAGAATAACTTTATTGGCCAAGTGTGACTGGACACAAAAGATATATATCTTTGCTGCATAAGCTCTCAGTGTACATACAAACAACAAAGTAATATAATGATAAGATACCAAAAGAGAAGGTAGTAGAACAGATTAATACATTCAGAAAAAATGAGAAGGATAATTCAATAGAGTAGTTTATTATCCATTTATTTAAAACTTTTGATTTCAATCACTGAGAGTAACCAACAAGATCTGATGTATTTTTTGAAAAGATATCTCCTTGTGGAAATACCTGAACTTGTTTTGTCCATTATACCTTAAGAAAATTTTCTTCAGTGAAGAAATGTTTGGATAAAGCAGAATAATCAAAAGCAACTTGCACCATCTGGTGGTCATTTTTCATTCAACACAAAGAAATTCAATTTAAAGGTACATAGTTGGGGTGGGGGGGAGTCACAAGTCTTACATGTTGTTATCCCCATGTGCATGGTTTGTCTGTTGGAGTCATAACTTACATACTCTTTGTGATGCTGTAGATCTCTTCTCTCCAAATCTCTAAGACTACAAAACCCATCATTCTCAGGAAGGATTATCGTTATCATGCTGGCTGTGCTTGATCAAAATAAACAGAACTTGAAAGCAGCAAGATGAGAAAGACTGCTATAGATGTAAGTCATAGAGTTTAGCAGATGAATCTTAATGTCAGATATGAATGGTAACATATGTTTGCTGGAAATGTTAAATAGTTTCTACAGAGATTTTTAATGGCTGAAGTTTGAACAGCCTAATTGTACTATGCCAGATATTTTGAATGTTTACGATTGAGGGAAAAATAACTCTAATCCAATTTATATAATATTGTCTGATTATGGACCATCATGTCATTGTCTTTTAGCAATCACAGAGATAGATTTTTCTCCATAAATTATTACATTTAATTAAAACAAATTAACCCCCAAACACCTGATTATAGTTTTTGTCATTTGGAGAAGAATAACAAGACAAACTTAAACAGAAAGATCATAATTTTATTAAGGATCAATGAAAACGTTATCAAAAAGAAATTAAGTAATATTTCAAATTTGTCAGCCACTCGTCAGCACTCAGTAAGTTTTGGAGATGTGGAATACAATCCAAAAGGAAACAAAGCATTCTCAAGAGACTGGACTCTAAAGCTAGTTTCTTGGTTTCAGTTCCTGTATAATTTCAAAATTTTAATCTGTATAGTTTTTATATTTTAAGTATTTTCCTACTTTTTGATAATCCATAAGCCACCCAGAGTCACCTTATAGGGAAGATGTGTGGTATAAAAAATAAATAAATAGTAATTTAGTGATTGAGGGAAGAAGATAAAAATGCAGCTCTCAATTGATAAGGGGCAAGCAAAATCCACCTTGCTACTTTAAATAAATTTAGGCCTCCAAAATGCAATAAATTGTATCCTAAAAAGTATTGAGAGAATTGGCAGAAATTATTTTAGAACGGATGACTGCTATCTTGGAATGTTTCTGGAAAACCAGTAAGTTAGAGAAGAGCAAACACAAATCTAGTATTTTATGGGTCTTCCCTGAATACTCCGCCGCCTTCAACATGACCTGAGTTTAACTCATAGAACCATCTGTTACAACGTCCTTCCTGTTGAAGACTACTTCAGCTTCAATCACAACAATACACGAGCACACAATAGTTTTAAGCTTAACGTGAACCGCTCCAATCTTGACTGCAGAAAATATGACTTCAGTAACAGAGTTGTTAGTGCCTGGAATGCACTACCAGACTCTGTGGTCTCTTTCCAAAATCCCCAAAGCTTTAACCAAAGACTATCTACTGTTGACCTCACCCCATTCCTAAGAGCTCTGTAAGGGGCATGCATAAGAGCACCACTGTGCCTACCGTTCCTGTCCTAATGTTCCCTTTGATTGTATCCAATTTCATATAGTTATTACATACTTATGATTATATTTATGCTTATATATCCTATAGTTATTTCATGCTTATGCTTATATGTACTGTTGTGACAAATAAATAAATAAAAGTTGGACCATAAGGGGGGAAAAAATACGAGGGAGGGGGGAGGAGAGAGAAAGAAGGTTTCACACAATTAAAAACTAGTTGATTTCATGCCTGTACTGACCAAGATATTAGAACAGCTTGTGAAGTATCACATCTGTAAACACTAGAAAAAGAATGTCATCATTATCGGAAGATACCATGGGTTTCTCAAGAATAACTCTTGTCAGACTAAACTTCGGGACAAATTTTGTAGATCAAGAGAATGCTATGAATATAATGTACCATACCATCGGACAAACTGTATAATATCCTTATTGTTGCCAAGACAGATAATTGTAAGCTAGTTCACATTGTGGTAGGTTTTAACAACTGCCATCATTCTAGCTTCTGCATTGTCATGCAAGAACAGTATGAAGGAAAAGATCCACATGAGCTCCATTCTCGCCATGTTATTGAACTTCTCTAGAGGAGAGATATTTTCAAATTTGCAAATTGCACCAAGTCACGGGAATTGACTAACCCCTTAAGGGGCAAAGTTGGAAGGACCAACAGAGAAAAAGGAACTAGTTTCAGGCAGAATATTAGGAGAAAGTTCTCGGCTGTAGGGTTTCTTAAGCAGTGAAAGAGTAGTAGATATAACCCAGCTTGACCCTTTGTGGAGGTTTTCAATAGGTAGCCCATCTTTGGGCAATGGTTGATAAATAATTGGACTGCAAAATGGAAACAGATTACCATCCCATTCACAGTTTCTTGTGTGATAATTGATTCTGAGCTCTAGCAACAGCAGCCTGACCCTTGTCCAACAGGATGCTAGGAAAAAAGAAAGAGAAAGAGGGATGGATGGATGGATGGATGGATGGATGGCATCAGAAATTGAAAAGTATGTTACAATACATTTTTGGAACTGAATATGAAGAGCTACACAGTCCTCATTTATATACAATTCTTTATTTCTCAGTTCCAGGACAGATATAATGAAATACAATAAGGAAAAATGCTGTCATAAAATCATAAAGTAAAATAGCAGTTAAAATAGCAACAGTCATTTAAAATTCACTGCTGGGATTTTAAAAACCCAAATGAATAATATGGTGCTACTTTGGGGTTTTTTAACTAGGCAAACAAAAGAAAAGAACATCGGCACCAAGAATATTTTAAGAGTAACATTTGGATGTCAGAGCCCAAAATGTGATCTCTCATATGGATGTTAGTCTCATCTCTGTTATGAGACACATAGAAAATGGAGAGCAAGCTAATACACATTCACAGGTTGCAATAATCCAATGAAGAAATGGTTGGAATAATAATAATGGTAGAAACTTTAATTTCAAAAACTGCACATACTACAGAGGGCCTCCTGGAGATATTCACAGGACAATCTATCCAAACAATACATGGGGTGGCATATAATGAAAATAAATTCCAGAGCAAATTATCACATCTTTATTGGCTTTGCATCGTGTTAATGTTTTTGCAAAATTTCTGCAAAAACTTCTGATTGCATTGCAGATTTTCAATTATCGATCATGCAGACTAGGACAGCATCTCTATCCTTACATGTACATATTATTTGAACAACTATAATACATTGTTCTTTATCAAACAGAAAACAAAATTGTTTCCCTTAAGCAAGAAGCGGCTCAGAAAATTTGTTCATGCATCATTTATATTTTGCTACAGCATTTTCTGTATTTAAACTGAATACAGTAATTTGAAATATAAAGTAATTGCTTTGCATAATTATGGATGTTTCCTACCAGTTGTGCTAATTAAAAGATGTTGTGGATTGTGAGGGAGAAGGATTACCTAGCTTTCTGTTGCAATGATTATTACAATTTGGAGTCTTACAGAATGGTCACCACTCATTTTAGCAGCCCTCGTCAAGGATTAAATCATTATCACAAGCCTCTGCATCTTTATTTTCTCTAGTTGCCTAAATGCCTCACCCTCCTGTTTGTAGCCAATGTCTAGTATTTTTTCCCTCTAGTGTCTTTTGGCAGCTCAAACTACTTCTTGTCAAAAGAGTTAAGAGACTTGCATTTGAATGTATTTCCACCAACTTCTTTTGCATCTGGGTAGCAGAAGGCCTCAGTTTCCAACATGGTTTCTCCTAAAAACTTTCTATAGGGACTAACAGCCTCTGACTTCTTCTGCTCCAAATCTAGTAACTCTAGAAAGAAAGAAAGGAGCTGAGTAACATTCGAGATCTTTTGTGCCTATTTCAAGGTCATGCCATAACGATTCTCGGCATCCTCCATGTGAGAGAGAATTGAAGTCTCTACAAATGAGAAAGTTGCAGAGAAAGATGCCACAGACAGTGAAAAAAAGTGTGTTCTCTCTCTCCCCCACTCACACACACCCCGAGGAAAATAGATTGTAATCTCAATGTTTTGTGACCGTCCATCCCACGCAGCAGCTATTTTGCATAGCTTCTTCTCCAGAAACACTACACTACTAACCAGAGCATACAAAACATTTGCTAGACCAATTCTTGAATACAGCTCGCCTGTCTGGAACCCATACCTCATTTCGGACATTAATACAATTGAGCATGTCCAGAAATATTTTACAAGAAGAGTTCTCCACTCCTCTGAATACAACAAAATACCTTATGCCACCAGACTTAAAATCCTGAGTTTAGAAAATTTAGAACTCCACCGCCTTCAACATGACCTGAGTTTAACTCATAGAATCATCTGTTACAATGTCCTTCCTGTTGAAGACTACTTCAGCTTCAATCACAACAATACACGAGCACACAATAGTTTTAAGCTTAACGTGAACCGCTCCAATCTTGATTGCAGAAAATATGACTTCAGTAACATAGTTGTTAGTGCCTGGAATGCACTACCAGACTCTTCCCAAAATCCCCAAAGCTTTAACCAAAGACTACTATTGACCTCACCCCATTCCTAAGAGGTCTGTAAGGGGCGTGCATAAGAGCACCAACGTGCCTACCATTCCTGTCCTAATGTTCCCTTGGATTGTATCCAATTTCATATAGTTATTAAATACTTATGGTTATATTTATGCTTATATATCCTATAGTTATTTCATGCTTATGCTTATATATACTGTTGTGACAAATAAAAATAATAAAAAAAAAGTACTGAGAACATTTTTTTTCCAAAATTCATTCCAATATAATTTTATACACAAGAGGCACCAATAAATCTACTTGTCTGGCCAGAAAGTATACGCTTCCATTTTCAGGCTGCCCAACATGTTTTGGTGAAGATTGGAAGAAACAAATTATCAACCCTGAATATGATCTGGCCGAAGCCATTTTGAGGCTTCAGTGCTGCCACACTGGAGCAAGGGATAGAGTGGGGGAGGGATTAGAGATAGCTGGGGTGGTGGTGTCAAAATAAAATACTTTCTTCGGGGAACCAAGGACATTCTCACACCTGGCCTGATGAAGGAAAAGTGGTGTCATCAGACGACCGGATGTTGCCATGATTGGGGCATGTGGCTGTTCAGAGTTCAGAGGAGAACTTTTACTTTTAATTAAGTGAAAACCACGGGACCTTTCAGGGTTGGTTTTCACCAGATTCGTGCCAATTTGATATTTCCAATAAAGCTATTCTTTGAGGAATCTACCTGCCTCTGAGTTTTTGCTTGCAATGGATCTATTACTTGGAACCCTGAGAGAAACTACATTGATTGGCATTCAGACCATATTGGAGATAGGCAGCCGAGTTCTAATCCAATTTCCCACCCAGCATATCTCCTTGAAACTGGAGACACATCTTATGGACTTTAACTATTTTCTCTGAGCTGAAAAATAAACAGTGATATCTTAAAAGGAATGGTCATCCTCGTGTGACATCTTTGGGTATCTGCAGGTGCCCTAGTGTTCAAATGAACCAGTCACATTTGCCCTGTCCTTAGCAGAAAGAAAATTAAGGTACTAGACATCCGATTCGATGCCCTACCATGCAAGCATGCTAGAAATGTCAGGAAACTTTCAAAACTGGAATCAATGTGCTTTCCACTATCATCTACAATAGGATTTCTACCAGGGTTTTCTTCTTATTCGCTAAAAACTAGATGCATCCTGCAGAGGATTCCAACAAAATTGTTAAAATGTTGTTTTGGTGATTCAGGGGACTTGTCGTCTAATCAACATGGGCATGAATTGTAGGCAAAATGAATAAATGCTAGCTGTTATTTAAACATCAGTGGCCTATATAGATACCTTTATGCTTTTCTCATTTACAAATATTGATATCTTCTACCACTTTAATTCCCATTGATTTCTTTGTAAAGATTGTCGTTTGATGAGAATGCTGAAAAAGCTCTATACAGAGACACCAAAAGAAAGGGGTGGGTGGGAGAGAAGTACTGTCTTGATGAGGAAATGTCTAATATTGATCTTATACATCAGGATGCTATAGGCATATGAGGAAAAAAGAAGGGTATAAACATTGTGTTCCTTCATTGCACCCATTTATGGATTCAGCTTTAGCATCCCATCCTGCAGAAGGCAGTTGGGACTAATGTAATGGTACTAGTAAAATATCAGAAATTAAAATCTCAGATGTTTAACTACCATCTGAGATTTTAATTTTAATAATTGAACAGGATAGTTGTTCAGTGGTAGAGTATAATCACCATGACAATCTGTATCCATTTTAGCAGTTTCTATAGGGAGGGATGAGGAGTCAAAAGAATCAAAGTAAAGATCTTGGAGATTCTCAGACATCCAGGTCCTGGGGTCCCATGGGTTTTCAAGAGGCAACTGGACTTCCTTTTTTTCTTTGAAGACATTTCACTTCTCATCCAAGAAGCTTCTTCAGCTCTGACTATTTGGTGGGGAAATGAAAGGCTCTATACTCCTTGCAGAGGAGTGAAACGTGTTCAAAGAAAAACCAGAAAGTCCAGTTGCATCTTGAAAAAGCACCTTTGGGAGAAGAGTCAAGGTAGTGACCATATCTGTGAAATCAATGCTAGCTTCCATGCTGCAGCTGCGGTTGCCCTCCTGACTCCATTCTTGCTACAACCTCCTCAGTAGGTTGGCTATAAATTGGGGAAGTTGTCTCCCAAAACAACTGGATTGAACATTACTCTGAAGAGTCACACAAATTAGAAGATATAAATCAAATGGCATCAAGGTAAATTAGTTCTTCATATAGTTTCAATGAGCGTAATGACTGAGCATACCTGAAATGGGATTTGTTTGCTTAAGTCATTCACAACGCTGAAGTCGGTTACCAGCTTTCAGTGCCTTGTATAAACCAGTCTTTGAAAGAAAGAAAAAGTTGCTGAAGCTGGTTAATTAATTTCCAGTTCCTAAAGTTGTCATCATATCTGTGTTAAAAAATTAGGTCAATCACTAAATACTCACAAAGTGATACAAAAAACCTTAATTCTCTGGGGACACCTAGTAGTTACCTAGATTTCCTTGGCTCAAATATGGCCTCCCTAACTGTTCTGTCTTTGGACAAAACTTCAAAAAACTTCAAAACTTCAAAAAAGAGTTCATTCTCTAATGTGAATATATATCATTGCTAGCTGCAGCCTATCCCTGGAACGGGCCGAAAACGGGATGCATGGAGGCCGAAAATGGGGCGCACAGAGGCCAAAAATGGAGGTGCGGAGGCAGAGATAGGCAGCAGAAGCGATGGGTGGTGACGGCGGTGACGGGAGGTGGCGATCCCTGCAGCCTGGAACAGCTGATAGGCGGTATTCCAGGAGGCTGATCCAACTGCTCATCAGCTGTTTGTGCTAAATCAGGCTGTGCTGAAGCTGACCAGGCTGTTTGCTGCAAGGAGGAAAATTGCTGTGAGGCAGAGGCTGAAGGGTAGGGGTCGGCATGTGGGCGGGGCTTCGGCAACATTTGCTGTATAAGACGCACAGTGCATCTTATACACCAAAAAATATGGTATCTACATATACACACACACACACACACACACAAACAGAAAAAAGCCCTAAAAGGGCTGCACTAGATTATGTCATATACTTTCATAACTGAAATACCACTAGCACCTATATAACACTCCCTCGTTCTTTACAGCACTCTCTGGGCAGTTTACAATGTCAGCATATTGGCCCCAACAATCTGGGTCCTCATTTTAAAGACCTCAGAAGGTTGGAAGGCTAAGTCAACCTCAAGACCCATCAGACCGAACTCTTGACTGTGGGCAGAGTTAATCTGCAATACTGCATTCTAACAGAACTTAACTGCATTCTTACATAACTGAAGCATTCTTCCCCTTAACAACAACCAAGTAAGTTCTAAATTTATTTTCTGTTAGACTCCATTTATTATTATCAAGGTAGAAGAAGTGGCCCTTAGGTGTCATGCCTAATTCAGACTTAGGTGCCAAGGAGCATATTGCACCAAAAGAGAACAAATCTCAGGAACTAGCAAGCAGTGGAGTACCTGCAGCTGACCCCAACATCAATCATACTGAGCAGCCTAAAACCAGATAAACAGGAATCTGATCTCGGCTCCCAGGCTGTCATTCTCTATAACAAGCAGAGGAAAGCTCTCCATGCAACTCCTAGGTTCCTCCTGGCAATAGGTCAATATAAGAGCCATCCCTATCCAGCCAGAAACTTAGGGAGCAATTCTTCTAACCTAGAATATGTGCACTTGAAAAGTTTGAACCTCTTGCCTGTTGAAACGCCGCTACTCAAAATGTGGACTGACTGACAACTGTCCACAAATGCTTAAACTCTTGAACTGTGACTCAGTAATGATTTTGCCCACTGCTCTGGACATTTGAAGGCAAGTCTAGGACTTGAATTTGTCCTAGAATTTAAACCGAAGCCCACTCTTAAAACCTACCATATTTTTCAGAGTATAAGACGCACTGGAGTATAAGATGCAGCTTAGTTTTTGAGGATGAAAATAAGAAAAAAGCTGATTGGCAGGTGGATCGGCCTCCCGGAATACCCCCAATCAGCTGTTTCCAGAGGTGAATTTTAGCAACAGATTTGTTGGTTGTGCCTTGCTTTTTTTTTTGCTTTTTTTTTGCTTTTTTTTCTGCCTCTGAAACTTCTGAAACTCTGTTTCAGAAAAAAACTTTTTTTTCTGCCTCTGAAAGCCTCTGAAACAGTTTCAGAAAAAAAAGCCTCTGAAGCTCTGTTTGGGGCTTTTTTTTGAAGCTCTGTTTTGGGGCTTCTTTTCTGAAGCTTCGTTTCTGATGCTTTTTTCAGCCTCTGAAACCTCTGTGTGAAAGACTGGGCGGGACTACATTCGGCGTATAAGACGCACAGTGCATCTTATACACCAAAAAATATGGTATCTACATATATACACACACACACACACAAACAGAAAAAAGCCCTAAAAAAGCTGCACTAGATTATGTCATATACTTTCATAACTGAAATACCACTAGCACCTATATAACACTCCCTCATTCTTTACAGCACTCTCTGGGCAGTTTACAATGTCAGCATATTGGCCCCAACAATCTGGGTCCTCATTTTAAAGACCTCAGAAGGTTGGAAGGCTAAGTCAACCTCAAGACCCATCAGATCGAACTCCTGACTGTGGGCAGAGTTAACCTGCAATACTGCATTCTAACAGAACTTAACTGCATTCTTACATAACTGAAGCATTCTTCCCCTTAACAACAACCAAGTAAGTTCTAAATTTATTTTCTGTTAGACTCCATTTATGATTATCAAGGCAGAAGTGACCCTTAGGTGTCATGCCTAATTCAGACTTAGGTGCCAAGGAGCATATTGCACCAAAAGAGAACCAATCTCAGGAACTAGCAAGCAGTGGAGTACCTGCAGCTGACCCCAACTTCAATCACACTGAGCAGCCTAAAACCAGATAAACAGGAATCTGATCTCGGCTCCCAGGGTGTCATTCTCTATAACAAGCAGAGGAAAGCTCTCCATGCAACTCCTAGGTTCCTCCTGGCAATAGGTCAATATAAGAGCCATCCCTATCCAGCCAGAAACTTAGGGAGCAATTCTTCTAACCTAGAATATGTGCACTTGAAAAGTTTGAACCTCTTGCCTGTTGAAACGCCGCTACTCAAAATGTGGACTGACTGACAACTGTCCACAAATGCTTAAACTCTTGAACTGTGACTCAGTAATGATTTTGCCCACTGCTCTGGACATTTGAAGGCAAGTCTAGGACTTTAATTTGTCCTAGAATTTAAACCAAAGCCCACTCTTAAAACCTACCATATTTTTCAGAGTATAAGACGCACCGGAGTATAAGATGCAGCTTAGTTTTTGAGGATGAAAATAAGAAAAAAGCTGATTGGCAGGTGGATCGGCCTCCCAGAATAGCCCCAATCAGCTGCTCCCAGAGGTGAATTTTAGCAACAGGTTCCTTGGTTGTGCCTTGCTTTTTTTTTTTTTTTTTTTTTTGCTTTTTTTTTCTACCTCTGAAACTTCTGAAACTCTGTTTCAGAAAAAAACTTATTTTTCTGCCTCTGAAAACCTCTGAAACAGTTTCAGAAAAAAAAGCCTCTGAAGCTCTGTTTTGGGGCTTCTTTTCTGAAGCTTCATTTCGGATGCTTTTTTCAGCCTCTGAAACCTCTGTGTGAAAGACTGGGCGGGACTACATTCGGCGTATAAGACGCACCCAGATTTTCACCCTCTTTTTTGGCAGGGAAAAGGTACGTCTTATACTCCGAAAAATACGGTAATCTTTGTGTGTACATACTTGGCCTGAAATAGGACATTCTGATGCAGCTCAAAACACAAATTCAAATTTACATGAACAAACATTTCCCTCTCCTTCCTATTTTTTTAAATACCTCTTTCATTAGAGAAACATAACTTATCCAAGGGAGGAAAGAAAAGGTATATTAAAATAATTCTGTCAGGCGTACTAGTTTTTCTGCAAAATTTTAATGCTGGGAAGAACTCCTCCACACTTCAATTTATAAACTTGTTCTCAGGAGTTACAAAAGCGTGAAGTAGATAAGGCATTTGTAAGCATGTTGCTATCACAAAGAAATACAACGTCTGGCAGCCTCTGCAGCTAACAGTACATTTTTAGCTACTAGCGGCAGAGAGCTAAAAAGTTAATTGAATATTCAATAGTTTTAATATGAAAATGCGATTCTAGAAAAAGAGAAGGCTATATACACAGACGCACACACACTTCCAATGGTAGCTATGTGCCATTTGCCCAAATTTGGAGTACTTTACTTTAACAACTGAGTTTGCTTAGGATTTCCTACCTGGATGCCAGAAGAAGCATTAGGATTACGGTCATCAGAATTCCCAGCCAGTCTGGCTAATATAATCCCAACACATTAAGATGTAATTGGGTGAGGAAAACCAGAATGTGATTATCAAGATGTTCATGTAAATTACATTGTTCAAAGTGCATTAAAACAGTACAGATAGCCCTCAACTTACAACAGTTCATTTAATGACTGCTTAAAGTTACAATGACACTGAAAAAAGCGACTTATAACCATTTTTCACACTTATGACCATTCCAGCATTGCCATGGTCATGTGATCAAAATTCAGCTGCTTAGCAACTGACTCGTACTTATGATAATTGCAATGTCCTGGGATCATGTGATCACCTTTTGCAAACTTCTGACAAGCAAAGTCAAGCAAAGCAAGATTCACTTGACAATGACTATATATTACTAACTTAACAACTGCAGCAATTCACTGAACAACAAAGTGGGAAGAAAAGTCGTAAACTGGGGCAAAATTCACTTAACAAATGTCTCACTTAGCAACAAATATTTTGGGCTCAATTATGGTCATAAGCTGAGGACTACCTGTATTTTGGTTGTTGTTTTTTCATTGGGTATCTGAGCACTCCAATGGACCCTCGGGGAGCTTGCACACTTACAAAACAGTTGGGTGTAGTCAGAGGTGAGATTCTATCAGTTCACACCAGATCTCTAGAACCGGTAGTTAATTTTTTAAGCAGTTTGGAGAACCAGTTGTTAGAAGAAATCTCCTTTTGTTTTTTTCTACTTTACAGGGTTAATCCTGTAAGGAATTACAACATTCTGGTGTTGTTTCTAGCCTAATCTTTATTGCTCTGCTTACAGAAACTGCCTCTCCCTTAACCCTTATTACATCCTTGGCAGTACGCCTAGACCATTGATGGCTAACCTTTTTTTCCTCGGGTGCCAAAAGCTGTGCTTGCATCTGCTCTATCGCACTCGCACATTTTCCCACACCCATAATGCAATGCCCCTGCACATGCACACGCAACCCCCTACATGCGCATGTGACCCCCTCCCCCATGCATGCACGAATGACCCCCCCCCCCTTTTTGGCCTCACATCCCAAAACAGCACTGGGGGGGGGGGGAACCCTTGCCTCCCAAAATGGCCTGGGAAGGGGAAAAAGCCATTCCTCCCAAAACAGCTGGAGGGGGGGAAAGCTGTGCCTCCCAAAATGGCTGGGGGGGGGAAGTCTCCCAAAATGGCTGGGAGAGGAAAAAAAGCCTTGCCTCCCAAAATGGTTGGGAGGAGGGAAAAAGCCTCACCTCCGAAAATGGTTGGGAAGGGGAAAAAAGCCTTGCCTCCCAAAACGGCACTGGGAGGAGACACTCCGGAGTGCACAGTCAGCAGAAAGTGAAGAGAAAGGTAGGTCCCACTGCCCAGAAGGCCCTCCAGAGGCTGGAAACGGCCCATTTGCTGACTTCTGGTGGGACCGGAAGGCCCGTTTTTCGTTCTCCTCAGACTCCAGAGCCTTTCTAGGAGCCTGGGGAGGACAAAAATGGCCTTTCCCACTCCCCCAGAGGCCAGAAACAATCCATTTGCCAACTTCTGGTGGGACTGGAAGGCCTGTTATTCACTTTCCCGGGCTCCAGAGCCTTTCTAGGAGGCTGGGAAGGGTGAAAACGTCATTCCCGACCTCCCTGGAGGCCCTCCACAGGCCAGAAACAGCCCAATGCTGATTTCCAGTGGGACTGGAAGGCCTGTTTTTCACTCTCCCCAGGCTCCAGAGCCTTTCTTGGAGCCTGGGGAGGGTGAAAATGGCCTTTCCCACCCTCCAGAGGCTCTGCAGAGGCTGGAAACGACCCGTTTCTGGTGGGACCGGAAGAACTAGACTAGAGAAGAACAAGAACTAAACTAGAGAAGAACTAAACTAGGGACTAGAAAACGGGCCTTCCTCACCCCCCACCAGACCCTCCAGAGGCCAGAAACAGCCTGTTTCCTGACTTCCAGTGGGCCCAAAAGGCCCGAAAATTAGCTGGCAGATGCGCACATGCATGCCAGAGTTGAGCTCATGTGCCCACTGATATGCAAAGGTTGACTGGAGAATGAGCTTCTAGGATTGAGGATAATTCACTGTTTCAACTGCAGAATGATGGAAGGTAATTTTAAAAACCAGCAACTACTGACTAGCAGAGAGCATGGCTGCCCAGGCCAAGGAGCAGCTGGAGGTGAAGGGTTGTACCAAACACACAGCCAGTGGTGAAATATGAACCAGTTTACTACCAGTTCACTGGCTGCTCATGTGCGCTGCCCGTGCATACACAGTGTACACCACACACCAAATGCGAGGTGCGCGCGCGCACAGTGCACACCAAAAGGAAACATAAGGTAAGTAGAACAGTGCGGGGGGGGTGATCAGCTGTGGCACGCAATTTTTTTTTTACATTTAAAAGCATTTTTAAAAAATGCTTTTAAAAGTAAAAAAAGGCTCCGACGATCGCGCAGCTCAGCTGTGATCGTCAGAGCCTCTTCTTTTTACCTTTTAAAAGCATTTTTACAACCTATTTGGGCAAATAGGTTGTAAAAAATGCTTTTAAAAGTTAAAAAAGACTCTGACGATCACTCGGCTCAGCTGTGAATGTCAGAGCCTTTTTTTTACTTTTAAAAGCATTTTTTTAAAAAATGGCAAGCGGGCAACCGGGCGATTGGGTGGGCATGGGCGGGAGGGGCAGGGATTTTTGCTACCAGTTCTCCGAACCACCCGCTGTCATTGCTACTGGATCAATTGATTCGATCTGAACCGGCAGCACTTCACTCCTGCACACAGCCAATCAAAACCAGGGATGTTACGAGATCAGGAAAACATTTGTGGCTCAGAAAACAGCAGTTCTGAATCAAAACTGGACCACATGGGCGTTAAGTGGATTTGCAATGGGCTAGAAGTGAAGGAGGACAAATCATCCATTTCTGCACTCAGGAGTTGTGGTTCATAACAGCAATGGGCCAAGCTGAAAGCTCCCTATGTGTTGATACTGGAATATAGTAAAACCGGCAGTTGTACAGTTTCTGAGAACAAGCATGAATGTGGGACTCTATATGGAAGGATTAAATTCCAAAAAACCCCTATAATAAAAGAAGAGGAAGCTTTGTGTCACTTGTCTGTGTTAGCGTGAGTGTGTAGACATTGCCACACTTTTTATCAAAATGTAGGTTTAATATTAGTTTGGACCAGTGGTGGGATTCAAATAATTTAACAACTGGTTCTCTGCCCTAATGATTTCTTCCAAAAACCAGTTCACCAAATTGCTCAGAAAGTTCTAACAACTGGTTCTCCAGAAGTGGTGCGAACTGGCTGAATCCTACCACTGGTTTGGACTTTAGCTTCTTCATCTGAGGAGTAGGTGACATAGACTCTACAGGGACCAGTATGCCTCCAGCTACTACCAGAGGATTAGTTTGCCTTGTGGTAAAGGGCTCCAAGCTGGAGTTACAAACTAGCTTTGCCCACTATGGTATCTGGTTTTTAAATAAGCAAATGATCCGAGGCCAACATTTAGTGAATAGTCTATGCATATGCTGTTATAATTCTAAATGTGCTCCCAACTTCAAAAGTTCTTCTTACTTCAGACCAAAATGTTAGACTGAAGTCCTAAACATATTTGCCAAACATTAGCTCCTATCTTTGAGTAAATATTGCATAATTCATTTGGGTACTGCAAGGGAAAATATATTTTCCACTATCTCTTATAAAACACTAAAGAAAGGATGTATTCAAATAATCCACGGAATCCACTTTTCTAGAGACATTTAAAGAAGACATATGGGAAGCCTAGGACTTTTTACCATTGTTACCTTTTATTTCAGGTGACAATGGCCTCGTGTCTAGTTGAGGAGTGGATATGTTATGAATGTCAAGAACTCAGCCACTGCAGGGGGCAAAGATGTCATGCTCTCCTGCTATGCTAACTAGAAAGACGCTGAGATGCAGCTGTGCTTCTGTTATCCTGAGGCAACATCACATTATTCATCTGAGAAAGCCAACAGAAACAACAGCACCTGCCATTATAAAAGAGGCTGAAAGAGCAACGGCAGAGAGCTGTTGACACCTTGTTTCATAATACATTGAGCCTGTGAACCCAGTGTTAATTCTGCTATTGACTCAAACAATAGTCCTTGTCCCAGGTCATGCAAGATAGGGCTATTATCAATGCCATGTCATGCCTGGGTTGCCAAGAGCTCTACACCGTGAAGAGTTCATCCAGAAGGGGCCAGCAGGGGGGAAAATTAACACTTCTCTTTCAGGCGTGTGATACAACAGAAGCAGAATAACAGAGTTAGAAGGGACCTTGAATAAACTGTCCCCCTTTCTCCTGTCTACTCAAAGGAATTCTGATGTAAGGGCACGTAACTGGAATAGGCCATGTGCTCAGGTAACAATCCCAAAAATACATGTTAGAGCTACTCTGGATTCTACTCAGAATCTCTTACGTTGGGTAAGAATTCAGAGAATTCCAGCCTTGGCATGTTTGCCAAGTTGGGGGTGACTGCTAAGAACCAGGCAGTTACTTGGTCAAGAAATGCAGAGTTTCAGCCAGGGATGACCACAGGAAGACAGCCAAAACTATCAAAGCTGCCATCTTGATTTTTTTTCCACACATTTCCTCTCACCCATCACACCCCCACACACTCATCCCAACCCAACCCACCCCACCCATTTTGTAGTGGGTTAAGCAAGGATATTACCACTGCAAATCATTTTGGCTATTGTTTTCAGTTTTGTCTGTTATTTTAATTACCTTAACTATTTAAACTTTTATCTCTTGTTATTTGTTTTTATATTTTATGTTGCACTGTTGTTGAAGGCTTTTTTCAGTGGCTACTTTATTTATCTGTGGTAACAGCAGTAACCATGTCGTGTTTATTATGTCGGGTCCCATATATTTGCCAGAACTGTACTTTTAGTGTGTACTGAAAAGATGCTTGTCTTTTTTAAAAATTAAGAGAAGAAATAAATAGTACATAACTCTTCCGATTTTCAAACTGTCCTTTAATAGGCAAGCTTCAGTGACAGTATGTACAAGTTACCTAGAGATGGGAATAAAAATAACACAGATATAGGATGTACATTTCTCCAGTTGCTCAAGCACTATAAGGAAAAGAACACATCAGATAAATGAATCAACAATATGTGGTGACATCAGATATGCACATACAGAGACTGATATGAAAGCTAGTAGAAATAGGTGCCAGGACAAAGCGTATCAATGACTAGCAGTAAAAAATATATTATGCAGCTATTCTGTTTGTCCTTCCTTGTTTTTTTTTCCTGACAAAAAATACAGGAAAAGATAAAAGGAGGTTAAAAATGGAACATGATAACTAAAAATGCAATTATATGTATGTTATGCTCCATCTTCATGTTTTGGCTTGGTATAAAGTTTGCACCCAGTCACTGAGATTGGTAAAACATTATTTAAGCCTTAGCATATATATGAAGCATACCAGTTTGGCCTGTTAAATATACCATAATTTAGCACAATGTGTGAACCCAGTCAGCAAGTCAGGGACAACAATTGCACACAGAAGCTTCAATTGCAAGAACTCTAACTCATCAAATGCTCTTTTTTTGCTTACTTGAACCATGTAGCAGACCTATTCTTTGAATATGGCTTTATACTTTTAATAGAACTTTCTTGTCTTTGTATTTAATAGATACAGGTTTTGGGAACCAAGCAAGAAAAACGTACAAATGTACAAAAGAAAGGGTAATGTTAAGTCAAACTGCCAAAAGCTTGCTGATAAAAAATTGAAATAAATAAATATCTAAGATATCTAAAAGTCAATCACAGGTACATCAGAAGTGGGAAGCATGCAGAGACTAGAAAAACTCAGTCCTCAAAAGAAGTGGGATGGAAAGCTAAGAAAGTACACATGAATTCAAATGAAATGTACCGAGAATAGACTTTGCCTTTGATTAGCAAAACATCTATACAGGTAACCAAAAATTCAGCTTCAGAACCATTCAAAAGTAAATATCATCAAAGCCAGGCAATACTATATCACAAGGTTTTAAATAATTCATATGTGAAATGGTCAAATGAAAGCAAATGAACATCCTGACATCAAGTAACTTCAGGAATGGAAGTGCCAAAGTACAGACTTCATTAAAAGCTCACTTCCCAGGGACCCAATCCATGTAATATTTGTTCCTTAACAATATCAGTTTTTGCTTTGAGATGGAATAACATGGCTTCTGCAAAGGGAATACTTGCACCACTGGCCTTCAAGCAATACTAGAGAATATTGACATGCAGGTCAATAGAAGTTAGGGGGAGAAAACACCTGCATATTAAAACCATATCTAAACCTCATATGCTTCAGAACAAGCTGTGAAGGCCTCTTTAGAGGAAGGCCTTCCTCTAAAGCTTTGTTTTAACAAAATATACCACCCTTTCAGATCTTTTAGCTTCTTAACTTTTCCTTCTTCACCCATAGGAAGACCATATTTTGCCTCACAGCCGATTGAATCACTCATTGCTTCAAGTGAATCTTTTATATTTCATCTTTAAATCTCCTCCAAACCTCCTCCTTTCCTCTTTAGAGATCAAATATTGCTGCTTTAAAAGAACTAATTCTTACTAGCACCCCTTCCTTCCTTCCTTCCTTCCTTCCTTCCTTCCTTCCTTCTTTCCTTCCTTCCTTCCTTCCCTCCCTCCCTCTCTCCCTCCCTCCCTCCCTTCCTCCCTTGATAGGGACCTTGGGCTTCTGCATGGTTGCACCATAATAAATCTACTTCTCCCTCAATCCATTGCCAAAGGTCTCTGTCTGCTAGAGTGAAAGAAAGAGCTCTGAATACGGGCCAGGCAGTCTATCAGCTCAAGCCAAGGAGCTGATTAAATCCAATAGGAAAATTCCATGCATGGTCTTGGAGCACCTTGTCTCCAGGCTACCTTGCAGCTCCTTCAGAAGCTCTGTGTGTCCCCGCAGAAAGCCAACTGGTCTTCTTTAGAAGAAGAGAAAATGTGGTGATGTGGCAAGCTTGGACCCTGGAAGCTGTCAGGAACTCCTTTCAGAGCTGAAATGGAGCTTTGGGCCGGAAGTGAAGTGGGAAATAATTGGAAATGCTGGGAAAGTGGAGATTGATTCAGACTTGACAGTCTGGAATAATGCTAAATGAGAGGCTCTGGCAAGATTCCAGAAAAAAATAGGTATTTTTCATTTGAAACTTTCAACATCCCTTCACACATTAATTTGACAGTGGGGAATTATTATTGTTGTTGCTGCTGCTACTGTTGTTGTTTACTCCAAAATATGAGCTCACAGCAACCAGTTCTTTAGCTGAAGTTGGTCTTCATACTTATTGAGTTCTTCCCAAGAACCAAGGATGCCATAATGTATGGAACAGTATACATGAATCCAAGCAATATGCCTTTCTGCAATTAACAGATGGCAATTGTGTCCATGCACATTTTCCAAGTGCTGTCCAATATTGGTATGGTACCCAACATGTCCATAACCACTGGGACTACCAGAGTTGCCATTTATGCCATAATTTTTCCATTTCGGTTTTCAGATCTTGATTCTTTGTGACCTTCTCCAATTCTTTTTCTTCTCTCCTACTATCTCCTGGTATTGCCAAGTCAATTATCCACACTTTTTTTTTTTTTCCAACCAGTTATATCTGTTGTGTTAGGTAAGACTTTATTAGTTTGTGTTTAGAAATTTCATGATACTTTAACCTGCTCCCTTTTCACTACTTTTTCACTTAGTATTCCCACCAATTTTTCATTACCGGCTATTGATAATTTTTGCAGATGCTCCAGGAAGGTTCCCCCCCCCCATTTTCCTCAAAGAGCAAAGGGCAGTTTTCATAGGGCTCTAATTTATTTTCTCCTTATCATTTGCAAAGGAGGTATGGTTAAAAGAGGATGAGTGAATCAAAGTTGCTCAGTTTCCACGAGAGCCTACATAAGAGATGGTGAATTCTAGGCCCCCCCTTTAAGCAGGAAAGCTGGCAGGGTAACTTTGGGTTAATCTCTCTTTTTCGGTCCAACTTATCTCACAGGATGGTTGACATAGTTAAAATAGGAGGCAGAAACATTAGGTATGCTCATCACCTCTGTCCAGATTGAAAGGATTAGCTGGTGATATCACTGTTGTCCTGGAGACACTGAGTGGTGGACTCCTTTCATGTCCCCAGCGGGAATTGGGGTGAAAGCTGAGAGTTCAACCCCATCCCATGTCAGCTCTTGGGTCTCAAATGTGAGCTTGCTAATCACCTGCTACTCGAGCCATTGTGCTCCTGTCTCCCTGGTCATGATCCAACAACTAAACTTTTTTCAGAAAAATATCCAAAATACAGTAGGAAAGAGTTTAGCAACCTTTTTGGCCAGGAGTTATTCTGGATATTGACCTGGATCCCCACACTAGAATTTCCTATGAGGTTACTGTTGGTCTCACAATATTGCAGATTTTTTATTCCTCCTCCCCCTTCGGATTGTGGGAATCTTCCATTGCCAACCCTTTCAGCCAACAATGTATTTCTTCTATATTTTATTGCTTCTGTACATTTCTTTGTTCTCATTGTTTCTACTGGTCAGCTAATTCTTCATTTAAAAATTATAAATCACCAACTATTGTTTTCTCTGCTGTAATTGTATCATTTCTCAGAAACGGAGCTTCACAAATTCATTTTTCTTCGCAATTCGTCACTTTCAGCTGTACATTTTGTCCATGCCTCTTGGTTTCTGGAGAACTGAATTATCCAGGGTATCAAATGAGTTTATCATTCTCTTAGTGTAGCCCTTAGTTTCACCTTTCTGCTAAAGAACACTCAGCTTTACCAGGTTAAGTCTAACAGAATGATGACATAGCATCAAAAGTGCCATTTCTAGAATGAATACATGACAACAATGCCTCGATCGGAATGTGGCATATGGGAATACAGCTTGTTTCTTTGGCTGGTATGAAGAAAGTAGAGCAAAAATAAGCCGAGGAGCATGACTTTGCATGCAGGGCCATATAATTGTATGATGGAAAATTAAATGGGCCCTTCCATTGTCTGTGTAGTTGGGATCACATTCTGTGACTTCATACTGTACAGTATTACTGAAAAATGTTGATTCCAAAATTTCTCCCAGTGTTCTTTTTTATAGATCCTATCCTCAGTGGTGGGCTTCAAAAATTTTAACAAGGGGTTCTCTGTCTGGGTGCTGGGTGGGCGTGGCCATGGGTGGGCATGGCCTAGTCAGCCTCCTGCACCATGGCAGGAGGCATTTTTGCCCTCCCAGGGTTCCAGAGGCTTTCCTCAAGAGGCTTTCCAGGAGAGTGAAAACAGCCTCCTCAGGCTCTGGAGGCTGGAAATGGGCCCATTTTCAGCCTTCCTGAACTTCTAGTAGGCCCATTTTTCACCCTCCCTGAGCCTCCGTGTACACCCTGCACTTTACCTGCATCCAAAATGGGCCACATGGAGACTCATGGGGGTGAACGGGGCCAGCCAGGAGTGGGATTTGGGGGTTCTCTGTACTGCACAGAATTTCCTGAACCCCTGCGAACCCCCAAAAGTCCACTCCTGCCTATCCTTGAAGGGACTCACTGGTATTATTTTTTGCAATCAAGATTGCATATTTTTTGCAATCAAGATTGGAGCGGTTAACATTAAGCTTAAATCTATTGTGTGCTCGTGTATTGTTGTAATTGAAGCTGAAGTAGTCTTTGACAGGAAGGACATTGTAATAGATGATTCTATGAGTTAAACTCAGGTCATGTCGAAGGCGGCGGAGTTCTAAATTTTCTAAACCCAGGATTTCAAGTCTGGTGGCATAAGGTATTTTGTTGTATTCAGATGAGTGGAGAACTCTTCTTGTAAAATATTTCTGGACACATTCAATTGTATTGATGTCAGAAATGTGGTATGGGTTCCAAACAGTTGAGCTGTATTCAAGAATTGGTCTAGCAAATGTTTTATGTGCTCTAGTTAGTAGTGTAGTGTTTTTGGAGAAGAAGCTAGGCAAGATTAGGTTTACAACTTTTAGAGCCTTTTTTGCGATGTAGTTGCAGTGGGCTTTGGCACTTAGATCATTGGATATGAAAAATCCAAGATCTTTAAGAGGGTGGGAGTCATCAGTGAGGTAATGTCCATCAAGGTTGTACTTAGTGTTTAGGTTCTTTTTTCCAATATGTAAGACTGAGAATTTGCTGGTTGAGATTTGGAGTTGCCAAGTTTTAGACCATTCAGATACAAAGTCAAGGTCTTTTTGGAGGATAGCTGTATTGTTGGTGGTGTTAAATAGTTTGACATCATCAGCAAAGAGAACACAATTACTTGTAATATGGTCACAGAGATCATTAATGTATAATTTGAAGAGTGTTGGTCCAAGAACGCTGCCTTGGGGAATGCCACTTTTGACAGGAACCGGATTTGATAGAGCATTGCCAATTTTGACCAATTTTGTCAATCAAACACACTGAATTGTATCTACTACTACAACAACAAAAAACACAGTGGAATAAGAAGGACTGCACTATTTTAACTTTGATACCATTAAAAATTACATTAAACTGTGGCAGCTTTTGGCTGCTGATGAAAGGAAGATAGTTTCATGAAGGCTTTTCAAAAAAAATGGGTACCATGGTATATTTATTCTGTAGTTAGGGAGACATAAGGAAGGGCCTTCCACTTAGAAAGGGTGGGCAGCCAAGAAGGTTTTAGACAAATGAAAAGACATGTTGAGGAAACTACTTTAGCAATTATAGACCCTCTTCTATCTCCCCCAAATAAAGAATATTTTATAAATCACCACGAGAAATTGAAAATGCCTCTCAGGATAATTCTGCTCCATAAACAGACATTGCCTACAGCATTGCCAGCAACCAAATCCAAAAGCATCCAAAACTCCTGCATTAAGGAAATTGAAAATAAACCCTCAGTTTATTCAAGTAAAATAGATATGCCAAAGTCCCTTTCACAGGGGAAGAAAATTCTGGAGAAATTGCAAGACAAATGTTGGCACATTAGTTCCTAGCAGGCACATTCCTGTATATACAGGAAATGGCTTCTTTTTGAAGAAAAAGCCAGCAATTGGATAGACTCCTGTCAGTTTCTTGGTTTGGCCAACTGCATCAGTAAAAGGGGAAAAAATCCATTTTCTTCATAGAAAAAGTAGAACTGCGGTTTATGGATATGTTTTTAAAAAAATAGCTTAACTTTGCATTTCTTGGTTTTGAATTTTTTAAAAGAAATTATCTTTCTCCTTAACTTTATATTCATGACATTAAATGCTAAACGCAGAAAAAGTTCCTCTTTCATTTATTTCAGAAATCTTTATATTAAATCCAAGCTTTCTGATCCTTGCATCTATAGAAATCCCGAGCCTCACATTTTATATCTGTTTTGTCTGTGACAAAATTTCTTTGCATTGTGCCAACCGTCAATTTTTTACTAGCCCAATTCTTTCTCACCAGAAGAGCAAATTGGACTATCCTAGCCAAAAGATCACTTATTTGCTTTTTCAAAGTTCCGGCAGATTCTTTTTCTTTTAAAAAGGGGAGAGGCAATGGTCCTTCTTTCCTCTACATGGCAGGTTAAAAATTCCTTATTTTTTCACAGGAAAAAACCTGAAGCATTTTGGAAATATGCTGTCAGTTCAATCTGTTATTAAACCATTCCTGGTCCTAAAAAGACACGTTCATTTTGAAACCACATTTCTGACATCAATACAATTGAGCGTGTCCAGAAATATTTTACAAGAAGAGTTCTCCACTCCTCCGTAACCAACAAAATACCTTATGCCACCAGACTTGAAATCTTGGGTTTAGAAAACTTAGAACTCCGTCGCTTTCGACAGGACCTGTGTTTAACTCATAGAATCATCTATTACAATGTCCTTCCAGTTAAAGACTACTTCAGTTTCAACTGCAATAATACAAGAGCAACCAATAGATTTAAACTTAATGTCAACCGCTCCAATTTGGATTGCAGAAAATATGACTTCTGTAACAGAGTTATCTGTGCCTGGAGCGCATTACCTGACTCTGTGGTCTCTTCTCATAATCCCAAAAGCTTCAACTAAAAACTATCTACTGTTGACCTCACCCCATTCCTAAGAGGACGTTAAGGAGCGTGCATAAGAGCACAAACATGCCTACCGTTCCTGTCCTATTGTTTCTTTTTCTTATATTTATATGCTTATACTTCCCTGTTTCTCCCCATATATATGTTTATATACTATATAATCTTTTTGTGTGATGCTTGTGTATATTGTTATGACAAAATTAAATAAATAAAATAAAATAAATAAACTGATATCCATAAAAAGAAGGCATTTTCTTATGAACAAATATGCTATCTAATTTAATTTAATAAAATAAAATGGTGCGGTCCTTTTCTTCTGCTCCTGCTTCTTTTTCTGCCTTTAAAACATAATGAAATAATGTCAAGACAAAGACAAAATAATGTAAAATCACTGCTCATAAGTTTTTATTTATTTATTATTTATTCATTCATTGAGCACTTGTGTACCATTATTATAGAACCATAGTTGCAAAGGCATTAATAATATATTGTGTTGAAGGTTAATGGACAACACATATGAAAGGCCAATCTGAAAAGAAAAACCAGCCTGCTTTTTAAAATTTAAAATGGAGAATAATTAGTAGTTATCTATGATAGCAAAAGAAAAATAAGGATGTTTATTAGGTAAGCAAATCAATTTGTATACATTACAGCAATCATTATTACTTTAATATCATGCTGTTGGGGGGATGAACAATCATTATTTTTCAACTATTCTGTATAGCTGACTGGGATAGGAAGACCTACATCCAAGTCTCCATTCACTTCTGATGTTCTCTGGGTGACTTTGCATCAATCATTCACTCTGTGCATCATTCTCCTGTTGGAAGAAGAATCCAGTCTGGTTCCAAAGCAGGAGAAAAACACTGGAAATAAAATGGAGGCTCACTACAAGGAAAGAAAGTCTCTGTGTCAGCTCTGGCATGCTCAGCTCAGAGCTGCCATTCTGTGGGAGGAAAGACCATCAGGGGCCGATCCCAGGGGTGCGTGCTGGAGAAGATAAAAGCTTCAACCCTAAACATCGTTTGACTGGGGGTGGGGTGTTATTCTGCGGTTTCCAGAAACTTCAGTGACAGCAGCATATTTCTAAAGTGGCTGACCAATTGGCTGGATGAATGGGTGGATTTTTATAGGGTTCTGGGGCTTGGTGATTGGGATGCTCCGGGGGTTATGCAATATAGTGAGCCTTGTATCTTTTGCTATTCTAATGATGTTGGGTAAATCCTATTATGTCCTAAAGATCATGTCCTGTCCTAAGAATTTGGGTGGGGAGAATGTAGATTTTAGGAGTCTTTGTTTTTTCTACTTTTTTAAAAATCCCATCAGCTCCAGCCTTCTGTGGGAACTTGTGACTGAAGGTGTTTTGTTTACGAATAGATTGGCCCAGTCTTTTGGAATGAGTATCAAATCTCCATTCCAAAAGACCTATCTCTTCTGCTTGAGGCTGTTTTCCTATGGCAGGGAGACTGGGACTGCTTTCTGTGTTTAAGAACATGTTTCTCCATTTCTCCTTTGGAGAACTATAATATTATGCCTCTTTTAATATCCCCCCAAATATTTCATTTTCTAGGAGGGGGGCTTCCCACACTTCTATAACCTAAGACTTCCTTTTTTCTTATATAATTTACCCCATCAAGTATTTCTATAAAAATACTGTCAGGTCTCCTATGAGCAATCAAAAAAATAGATTCTTACAAAGCATTATTAGCAGGTTTATTGCAAGGAAAAGGTGTTTACAATTGTAATAAAGGTTACAAAACATTAAGAACTGGATATAAGTATGCTTAAGCTCCCTTTTTATCAGCAAGTGTGCTGAGGTAGGTCTTCCTTGATATCTTTGATCTTTCTTCTAACAATCTTGATTTAAGAGAGAGTTCGCTACCCATTTAGAATTGGAAAGTCCATCTGTTCTTGTTCTATGTTGTTTTGAAAACATCCATTCTCATTCCCAGAGTCAGAGAATTCCATTATAGTACCATGATTCCATCCTGCTTTTTAAAGATTAGTTACTAAAGGAAGACTTATTGTCGTACCTTTTTGGTCTCAGGGGTAACAAAGACAGCTACTAAACTTTGATCCATAACCAATAAGGCACAATTGTTAAGTTATAATCGGCAAGAAATAGGTTTCTTTAAAAGGAGGGTCATGAAAAATAGCTGTTGCTAAACATGTTAAAAAAGGCATTCTTTATTATTTTGCGTTTTGAAAAATTACAGATTACACCTGAGATTTGAAATATGAGGCAAAAATAGAGTTGATAAAACACTCTGAATTTATAAAATGTTATACCAATCCTTCCTGTTTTTGAAAAGCAACTATTCTTATTTAAACAAGCAGGTTATCTCTGTAATAACAACAAAGTATGAAAAAAAAATGCTTCGTCATCCCTTTCCAGGGAGCCAAGATAAAGTGATCTCTTATGGGAAGTGATCAGGATTATGTTTTAAATATGTAAAAAGTTAGAGGATACAGTCTATATTGACATCTTTTTTACTGACAAAGGCTAGGAGATTCATTTAAACTTCTCATAATGAAAGGCCTAGAAAGAGAAGGTGAGATGAGGAAAAACAGAAAAAAAAAAAAACAGGCAGGGGAAGAAGACTGACCAGTGAAGCAGAATAAAAAGAAAGGACTCAAAAAACTGGAAAAATCAGAGGTGAGAGGCACTCAAATAGGCAAGAGAAGTGAGGGTAAAACATATATTTAAGGTGAGTTAGAAATTGGAGGAAATAGAACCATGAAAAAGACAAAAGGGATATGGAAGGATAAGAAGCATTTTTATAAATTACGTGCAAGTGGACAGTTGTAAAAAATGAAATTATGAAAAAATGCTTCATCATTTTTTTAATTAATTAATTAAATTCTCACTGAAACATGGAATTTGTCAGACAGAGAACAAGTGGAATTGGAAGAAGTCGCTAAATATTCCTGGATCCTTTCTCAATGGTGTTTATTTTTAATATAATTTTTATGAATAATTTTGATTGCAATAATAAAAACTAATCCAAACTAAACTTAGAGATAGAGGAAAAATAGGAAAAAAATAAAGTGCAGGAAAAGGAAGAAAAAGAAAAGAAAGAATAAATAAAAAATAAATATATGAAGAACTTACTAGCAACCTTTATCACAAGATGTATAACAAAATTTAGCAACTCTTCACCCCTAAAAAGTTACAAACAAATATCTCTTTATCTCATATCTCATTCCTTATCTACAAGTAAATCCATTAAATATCAATATTTCAATCCTGGTATCAGCAGAAAGTCCATAAAGTGTTGCCAGAACCTTGCAAGAAAAAAAAGTCTCGTTTTAACCATGATCAAATAAACCAACTTTCTATTCCTTCCTTTTATTTCAAACAGTTTAAATCTTTAATTCAATAAATGTTATCATACATTTTGATTTCTCTTCAATTCCTCTTTAACTCATTGAAAAAAAATTTCAAGGCTTTTACCAGCCTTTTGTAAATTCAATAAGAAAATATTGTCCAGGTCATTTTATTGATATATCATTGGTATTTCTCATTTAATTCCTAAGCTTTTTGGCATTTATTTATTTTTTTGGAAAATCCAGTATATCTTTCTGAATCAATATCTTGGCCTGTCATTTGTAGTTCCACTTTCAGAACTTTTTGCCTGTCAGATAAAATTTGTTCAACATTTGTCATTCCTTCATTAACAATTTTTGAACAAGTCTATCCATAAAAGCACACATTATTACTGCAGTGTTGATATTGTAAATACCAATTTCTGTCTCCATTCTTCATAGATCTCTTTTAATGTTATTCATATTATAACATTTTGTGTCATTTTATAAGTTCAGTACTGACATCAAAAACAGGCTTTTATTTCCCCTCACTTTTGCTTAGAATCTTTAGTGCCTACTAGTATCCAGTTTCTTACAATAGCCAGGAAAGACAAAGTAAATCTGTTTCCCATGAGAAGCTTATTTGTTATAGTTAATTCCAAAACCTTTTAGTAAAAGTCAATATTCCAAATTTATCTGGAGCCTCAATTTGTTTATAACTCTCTGCTGTTTATTTCCAATTCTTTAAGTTCTTCAGTTTACAATTGATTTTTCTTTTGTCCAGAGTTGAAGATAAAACTTTCCAATGACTTTTCAAACTTGTCATGATGAAGGTCTCTTAATAGTTTTAAGATGGATATTAGGCAATTTCAAAAACTGATTAAAAAGTGAGGTTTGAGAACTTAGTGTTCTTTCAAAGGTTCTGTTGCTGTTGTGAGAAAGATAGTTAATCCCTTCATCTCTTTGTGCACAAACCCACAGAAAGCCACTGTTCTGTGATTGCCTTGGAAGGCCAGTTCTCTAGCGCACATGTGGGCAATCTTCTGCCCTCTCTTTGTCTGGAGATGTTACAAGGAACTGGTGTACTCATTGGTTCTTTGGTCTTCGCTGCAGTCATCAACTCTGCTTCTGTAGAATTAAATTTGTCATACATCCCCCAGAAGACCTGGGAGATGATTTGCAATCTTGGGGAGGATGGGAATGGCCACATTGGTACCTTCAAGACCTAGGAAAATCAAGAATACTTCAATTCTAATGAAAATTGAAGTTTCAAGCAGGACCTGATCAAAGTTGAATTTGTGCTTTGAGATTCAAGGACAAACTTATCTGATTCAAGCAGCTTCAGAATTGAAATGGTGTGAGGGGAGAGAAGATTAATCCACAAGACATAATAGGGAATCATTTAAAAGCCTGCCACTGCTTTATTTTTAGCAGAATAAGATGAAAATAATAGGAATGCTTCATTCTTTATAGGACATTAAGCCTGCCAAGTTTCTTCAAGGTCTTTACAACAATATTTTTTAAAAATATTTTTCTGGACATCTATTAAGACAGGAGATGAGAAAAGGACAACACAAAAAGAGCAAGTTGTGATGAACTTGCAGAAAGTGTCCCAACTCAGCTTAAAGAAAAACATTGTCAAAAATTGTTTAAGACAAAACCATTATTTTTACTTTTTCTCTTAAACATGCTTTTCTGGGATGTTATGCTTTGCTGCCACTAATCATGGATGTAGGGGGTACCAAGAAGTTTGGCAACAGTTGTTGGCAAGCTAGGTGACTCCAGAGGAGATCTTCCTCAATAGCTTCAAGAAAATCCAGGGCTCATTTGCAAAGTTTGGCCTTTTTTGGACAGGATTTGTTTGGGTCAAAATTTGTTGTGACTAAGGCCCAAGTAGTGATTACTAAACACAATTCAGTCCCCAACAAACTTATCACCAACCTTTGATGTCTTTGGCAACTTGCCAAAGGCTTTTCTTGGCAAAAACCCCACAAAATTCAAGATAGATAGATAGATAGATAGATAGATAGATAGATAGATAGATAGATAGATAGATAGATGCTTATACCTCCTTATATTTATTCATATATGTGTTTATATACTATATAATCTTTTTGTATGATACCTACATATATTGTTGTGACAAAATAAAATAAATAAATAAATAAATAGATGCTGACAAGAAGCATGGAAATCAACATTGCTTTTCTACAAAGAACCCAATGGCTTGTTGCTGCTCTTTTAAGCCTTATGGGAGTGGCCAATCATCTTCTGGCCTTACTCCTGAGTTGTCCTTTTTTCTTCAGCTGCTCTTGCCTTCTGGCAGCTCTTCGCATGCGTGCACTAGGAACCTGTTCCTCTGCCTTTCTGCTGTCTGCCTCTGGGGCTCTGGAGTTCACGCATCACTCCCAGATGGCCCTGACCCCATCTCTGCCTCTGATGCAGAGCCGTCATCCGGACCTTCCCCTGACTCCAGGACTGGCCCATTGTTCTCCCTAGCCTTCTTACAGTCTGACTCCACTGCCAGGTCCGCAGGCTGCTGGCGAACCACAACAAAATTAATTACCTAGCAGAATGATAGCAAAAGCACCCTGGCACAGTGAGATCAATGCAAAGAGGCTAATCATAACTGATACAGAGAAAGTGACAATTGTAACACTGTCAGTCCCTTATTCGTTAAAGTTGCCCACTTTAAAAATAAAACGGTGAGATATTGACGCCTTGATGGATATGTTTGAAAATTGCTATTCAATTCAATTTGCCAGTTTGAGCTGACAGTGTCAAGCATGTATAAGATTTTAAAAGATAAGAGGGGAAAACAACACTCAGCAGAGGAAACAGGCAACTGCTTCTTTAAAAAAATCCATTAGAGGTGGTATTCAGCCAGTTTGGACCGGTTCTGGTGAACTGGTAGCGGTGACTACAGATGGGTCCACCCACCTGCCCCGGCGTAATGCCGACCTATTTAACCCCATTTTCAAGGTCAGGCGCATGCGCGGAAGGCATGCGCATGAGCAAACACATGCACGGAAGACCGGGTGCATGCACGGAAGGTGCGCATGTGAAGCGAGCGTGCGCATGGCGAACCAGTGGTAAGAATAGGTGAAACCCACTGCTGAAACCCATGATGTATCATAGTGATAGAGGCTTCGGTGCATCTTCTGCAACATATTTACCAGCACCCATTGCAAAATGTTGTTGATATAAATCCGAGTGGATTATACTGAGCAGGACACAGAAATGTATTTTTCCAACCTAGTTGTCGCCCAGGTATGTAGACTTCAACTCCCAGAATTCCTCTGGCAGCATGGATATTACTGAGCATTCTGGGAGCCAGCCCTTGCAATTGAAGGGCGGCCAGCTCGAAAGGTTATAGCAAGTGCACTACCGCCTCACTCAGGAGGAGGAATTGCAGAAGTTACCATCACCCACAACGTATGAATGCTAGCAAATGGCAATGAGAAAATGGCTCCTAAGGAAGGGGCTGACATCATTGAGAGAGTGAATGTTTGGGAATTCATCCCTCAACACTTGGAACCAGGGTAAAGACGTGTCTAGGGGTTCTGCTGAGCCCCACCGAGCTCTGGATTTTAAAGATGAAAATCTCTATTTCAGTTTGTAATCATACTTTTTATCCACTTGCTTTTTATTTTATGCTGCTTTGGGTTTGTTGCTGGTTTTGATTAAAGGCCGGAATCAATGAGATCATGTTAGCCAAAGGAGAAGACTCTAATCTCCCACATCCACCTTTACTTATAAGTGGAAAAACACTTAGTATTGGCCCATCCGTGCAAGGAAATCTGTATCACATCCAGTAACTCTGTTATAAATCGATGCTGTATTTTGGTAATTGCCCCTGGCTGCGTTTCCTAGATGTAATTTATATAACTTCTTTTTCAGGATCATGCACCTTGCTTCTGATGAAGAGGTCTGTTATCCACAGAAGTTAAAACTATAATACATTTCTGATTAATCTTTCAAGTGCTACTTCTTTTTACTTTTGCAACTTCAAACTAATGCAGCTGCTTCTGTGTAAAAGGCACACTTGACCAATATACAGCTAGTCTTCGAATAACAACAATTCATTTAGTGACCATTTGAAGTTACAATGAGATTGAAAATGTGACTTATGACCATCTTTCACACTTACGACCCATGGTCACATGATCAAAATTCAGATACTTGGCAACTGGCTCATATTTATGATGGTGCAGTACCCCAGGGTCATGCGATTCACCTTTTGCGACTTGATAAGCAAAATCAATGGGGAAGCCAGATTCACTTAATAACCATGGCACTAACTTAATTGCAGTGATTCACTTAACAAGAAAGGTGGTAAAATGGGACCAAACTCACTTAACAAATGTTTCACTTATCAACTGAAAGTTTGGGCTCAATTGTGGTTGTTAAGTCGAGGACTACCTGTAGCGAATTATTACATGAAACTAAGAGGAAAATGTACCTCAAAGACTAAATGGAAGAAAAGTTCAGCATTGCGTTCCACACAGATCTATTGGATGCATTTATTTTAATAGTTTTCAACCTTTCACCTACTACACATTAGAAATATTGCTTCATGTTGTAAAAGATTTTTCTTTGGAGATTGGTTTTCATTACAGCACCATAAGCAAAGCTTGCCCCTTTTCTAAGTGAGCAGTTGTTGACAAGAGCCATTTAAACTGTCATATCTTCTAATAAATAGCTATGTAGCCAACAGGGGAGGGGGAGAGGGGGGGAGGGACCAGAGAGAGAAGGACACACCAACATCACCACCAACAAAAGTCTTTTAAGATATAGAAAACTTGAATTCCATTACCGAGAACCATTTTTAGGAAATGGTGGGATTAAGTTCTAAATATCAACACCAGCTTCTATACCCAGTGGCAACAAAAGGTAGGCATGGATAACTAGAAGTGTCACCCACAATGATTGTAACTGGAGTTGCTATCTCTCTAAGCTGAAAAGCTATAGACTAAGCAATCAGTCCCTTCTTATGGAACCAATGTAATTCCCATTACAGACTAAATTGCTTGGGGAGGAGTGTAGCTAAAGACAGCAGATATCATATAGATATGTATATATGAATATCAGGGGTGGGTTCTACTTACCTTTACTACCGGTTTGCAACGGGATCACATGCACGCTGAGCTTCTGCACATGCGCAGATTGTTTATGATGACCTCCGGGTGGGTGGGTGGAGCCTCCCCCAGGTTTTACTACCGGTTCGCAAAAACCAGACAGAACTGAGGGCAACCCACCACTGATGTAAACCAGGGGTGGGTTTCACTTACCTTTGCTACCGGTTCGCTCGCGCACATGTGCTCACTTTGCTCATGCGTGTGCCCCGTCTGCGCATACGCAGAAGCTTCTGCACATGCGCAGATCGTATCTGATGATGTCCGGGCAGGTGGGCGGAGTCACTGCTACCAGTTCACCCAAACCAGGGCGAACTGGTAGCAATCCACCATTGATGTATACGTATGTATCTACACATATATACATATGCACATATACATATAATATCTGCTCGCTTCAGGCATTGCAACCCTGGAAGCATACCAGAAGTCAAAAACAAAGCAGTTTTAGTTCAAAGTCCAATACATTAGTAGGTAATTTGCCTCCCATTCCAAATGAGAAAACATCAATCCTCCTATCTCCTCCCCCCCAAAAAAAAATCTAAACAAAAGGCTAAGTTTTTAATCTGCTTTTCTGAAAGCCAATAGGATTGGAACCAGTTATATCTCAGGAAACAGGGGAGACTATTCCAGAAGACAGGCGCTATCGTGGAAGTGCTATGTCTCCTGGATCCCATCAGTGGTATTGTTTCAAGGAAGGGATCTGAAGTGTATCCAACCTACTGGAGCATGTGCAATGACCAGATAACATGGGGGAGAAGTGGTTGATTTAAACCAGAAAATACAGCTGCATTCTGCTGCTAGTACTGTCACCACCGGAGGAACAATTGGCAGATGTAGGAGATGACCAGGCTGAGCTTGAAGGAGGGGTTCTAACTAGGCAGATATAGGAGATGGCCAGGCTGAGCCCGAAGGGCGGGGGTCAAACATGTCATCAGTCTCAAGTTCCTTCATGCCCACAAGAGATCTAAGCCCAGCCCATCTCGAATTCCATTGGTTTTTCTCTACCGCCAATTTGCTTTTGACTGTTAGTAGTTCAGATTCTTGTAGAGAGCTTCAGCTTGCGATAAACCTTTATATTCATTTGAACTGCCTGGATTTCCTGATTTCTCACACTTGACAACAATGCTCCTAGGATCATATCATGCCACTGCAGTTTTCACAGTTTTTTGCAGCAAGACCATAGTGTATATCCTACTGCATTCTGACTTTAATGACACTATACGCTGTGATTGTTACTATTATGCCCATCACAACCACATACCAGTAGTTCTGGAACTATGCTTGTGCATGCAGGTTCTCCATGGGCATCCATTGAATACTTCTAGTTACTGCTGGTCATTTGGCTAGAACTAGATTTCTTGATCATAAATTCCCTGCACTAATCAGAGATGGTGCTAGCTATTACTGATTGTTCCTTCTCACTTTTCCCTCTACCTCCTGCTCTTATTATCTATCAACCAGGCTAATTTTGATCATAAGTTTAATGCTCCAGGAGCTACATGATAAAGAGCTAAAACAACATTTGAAGCACCAGTCCAAATTTGCCTACAGTAGGTGACTGGGTGATGCTTGGTGGAAGGAGAAATGAAGCAGGGCAAACCCAACTCTTTTAATTTAGCCCGGCATCATCTTGTAGGGGAGAGAATTTAATAAATAATTTTCTTAAAAGAATAAAATAAACTTGTCTCAAATAACTACAAGGATAGCACTGTTCGCTTGTCTGGTAAATAGAATAGATAAGAATAGGCCCCCCAAGGCTGTGTGCTTTCCCCACTTCTCTTCTCTCTGTATACCAATGACTGCATCTCCAACGATCCATCTGTTAAACTACTGAAGTTTGCAGATGACACAACAGTGATCGGTCTCATTCGAGACAATGATGAATCCACATAGAGATGGGAGGTTGAACGACTAGCCTCATGGTGCAACCAGAACAATCTGGAACTGAACACACTCAAAAACGTAGAAATGGTGATAGACTTTAGGAGAAACCCTTCCATACTTACACTTCTCACAATACTAGACAAAACAGTATCAACAGTAGAAACCTTCAAATTTCTAGGTGCTACCATATAACGAGATCTAAAATGGACATCTAAAACATCAAAAATGTCATCAAAAAAGCACAACAAAGAATGTTCTTTCTGTGCCAACTCAGGAAGCTCAAACTGCCCAAGGAGCTGCTGATCCAGCTCTACAGAGGAATTATTGAGTCTGCCATTTGTGCCTCTATAACTGTCTGGTTGGTTCTGCAACCCAACAAGACAAACAGAGAGAATAATTAGAACTGCAGAAAAAAACAATTGCTACCAACATGCCTTCCATTGAGGACCTGCATACTGCAGGAGTCAAAAAGAGGGGTGTGAAAATATTTACAGATCCCTCACATCCTGGACATAAACTGTTTCAGCTCCTACCCTCAAACGACACTATAGAGCACTGCACATTAGAACAACTAGACACAAGAACAGTTTTTTCCCAAACGCCATCACTCTGCTCAATAATTACCTCAACACTGTCAAACGATTTACTAAGTCTGCACTACTATTAATCTTCTCATCGTTCCCATCACCCATCTCCTTCCACTTATGACTATATGACTGTAACTTTGTTGTTTGTATCCTTACAATTTATACTGATATTGTTTCCTGATTGCTTATTTGTAGCCAATGACTATCATTAAGTGTTAAATTTGTACCCTATGACTATCATTAAGTGTTGTAAGTGTTGTACCTTAATGAAGGTATCTTTTCTTTTATCTACATGAGAGCATATGCACCAAGACAAATTCCTTGTGTGTCCAATCACACTTGGTCAATAAAAAAATTCTATTCTATTCTAAATGCGGATTGCAATTGAGACGGCGGAATTTATGCTGACATAATTTTCTGCTCAAAGACTGGTGGATTTAATAGTTTAACTTAGCCATGAGGAAGAGACCAAGGGCAGCTGAAATCTGCTGACTAGAACTTTCTTTGTTTTACAAAACTAGCCTGCTCAAGTTCTGTGGAGAACTTCTCTTGGGGAAATTTCATTTACTGTTATTGTTTGCTGCTGCCAAGCCAATGCATCACCTCAGAATAAAAATAAGACCCAACTTGTCCTTCAATTTACAGCTTTTCCAATATACAAAGCAATATTAATAAGAAGGGTCCTTCCTCAGAGTTCACAAACATTTTAATTTAAAGGTAAAAAAAGAGGAAAAAAAGAAAAATCCTACTGAAACAATGAATAATAAAGGACCCTCTATTTATTTTGTGGCTTTTATTTAACTGTATTTCTGAATGAGTGAGGCAGCACTCATTTTCATTTTCAAAGCCACATTAGCTTGCTGCATCATTGGGTAAGATCCAAGGATTAATCAGGGTTGTTGCTTTTTGCTATCTGGTGTAGCGGCATGTAATGAAAATTATGCCTTCAACTCCCATGCCAGTTGGAATATATTGCAAAAAATAACAGCATCAGCATTATATCAAAATAGACAGCACTGCAGAAAATCAGCTAATGCATTCTCATGCCAGTGGCATTCAGTTTCCAGATTTTAGGAGTAATGAAGTATGATGGAATCTTAGAATAAGGATCCTAAAGTTTTTGTTCAAAAAGACTTGTGTTAAAAGTGAACAGATCAATATCAGATCTTCTTCCAAGCTATCCTTAAAGAACCCCATGTGGATATTACCAGGGATTTTGGTGGAGGGAGAGAAGGTGTACAAGAATGCACATCACTAAAAAAAATCCACATCTACCTGTGTTAAATTATTTTTAAAGTGATTTCCATCATAAGGTCCCTGGGTAGATAGTTATTTAGGTGAATCCCATATACTCTGTTTCCCTGAAAATAAGATCTACCCCAAAAATAAGACTTAGCCTGATTTTTAGTGTGCTCCTAATGTAAGCCCTATCCCCAAAATAAGCCCTATTTAAGGTCATCATCAGCGGGGCATGGCCAGCACCAAAGGTGGCAAGGGAATGGGAGGGCAATGGTGTTTGGCAGCAACTGCAGCCTGTGCTGTGCGGGTGAGTTGATTACCTGTCTAAGCAGCAGGCAGAGGCAGAGATGTGGGGGAGCCCTGCAATCTGGCCACACCATGTGGGATGCAGGAAAGCCAAGATTCGATAGGCCACAGTGGGCGGGTGGCTCCAGGAGGCTCATCTTTGTGCTGCAGCACTGGCAGCAGATGGAGGCAGAGCTACAGGGGGGAAAGCAGGCATTCCTGATGCGACATGCAGGCTGTGGGAAAGCCAAGAGATGTGAAGATGAACCTCCCACAGCCGTCCACCCACTCCATCCCACTGTCTCTCAACTTGCCTGCTCCATTGCGGCCAAGAGAAAGCAGAAGTGGGCCTGCGGCCACACAGGGTCCTGATGGATGGGACTGCTGGAGCCACCACCATGAGGCGAGACAGATGTCATGGTGTGGATGGCCTGACGGAGGGGCCCTGAGATAAGCCTGTGCAGGGTACATGGAGCAATTCCACGCCCGCCTCATAGTGGCGACACTAGCGTGCCGCGCAGCCTCCTGGTCCATTGTGGCCATGAGCAAGCAGAAGAAGTGGGCCTCCTGTACATGAAAAAAAAAAGACATCCCCCTAGTGCTTATTTTGGAGCCCCAAAAAATATAAGACCCAGTCCTATTTTCAGAGAAATATGGTATCGCAAATAGGGCACACTTTCTTCTCTCTATAGCCATAGGGAAAAACTATTAAGATTTTATCTGAAAGAAGTTCAGGAAACATCAAAGTCAAGGTCAAGCATCCATCAACTCAGACCTCAGCCATGAAAATATCTTATGAGCAAGTTCCAAGCTAGGTAGAAGCCAATATAGAAAACAATCAAATAAATTAACCAGTTGCCCTCCAGATGTGCAGCCTACAACCCAGCTTGTTGAAGACCAGTTTTGCTGGAAGAAACTACACTAGAGACAATATTAATAAGACGTTAACTTATGACTAATTAATAAGACATTAAATTATAAAACTAACAGTTGTTACTGCTGTTTCTAAAGAGCTGCCAAGGGGAAAAACTAGAAGACAGATTTTAAAGAAGACACAGAGAAGGGGGAGAGAGAATTAAGATTGGACCAAGAGTTTAGAATGAAGAGAGTTGTGGTTTAGAAGGAAGAGAGATGAGTGAACTAATTCTTTTTATGCCAATCTCCTGATGCAAATGGTTCTCATAACTGGAGCTTTGAACTACAGAAGAATATCTACAACCTGGAAGAGAAGATTAAATCAGTGCCTTCCTGCATCATATCCAGCGAGAAGTAACAATACCTCTTTGTAATAAGCACATATGGGGATTTTTGATTCAAATACCAGGTTTCCAGGTGGCCTTTGATGAGGAACAGTTAACATCAGCTGAAGACTGACTGATTTCTCTTACAGGATTGCTATTTTGAGATAGTTTGTGTGAAGCAAATCCCTTCATCTTGCAAAGGAAAGAAAAACAAAAGCAGCAACAATTTTGCATGCTTGGCAAGGATACCTGCTAACTCCCTCATGCTAATCCACTGTAATAGTTCATTTATTTCCAGAATTACAATATTGTTTTTGTTTAAAGTAGTCATATATATTGTAGTCTCCTCAATGCCTGACAAGTTATTTATTCCACTGTTTTACTGGGCCACGATTCAACCAGTTAGTGTTGTGGTCCGCCAGCAGCCTGCAGAGCTGGCAGCAGAGTCGGACAGTGAGGAGGGAGAATAATGGGCCAGTCCTGGAGTCAGGGGAAGGCCCTGATGAGGGCTCTGCATCTGAGGCAGAGATGGAGTCAGGGCCATCTGGAAGCAATGCGCGGACTCCGGAGCATCCAGAGGCGGACAGCAGAGAGGCAGAGGAACAGGAGGAGCCTGTTCCTAGTGCACGCTTGCGCAGAGCTGCCGGAAGGCAAGAGCAGCTAAAGCAAAAAGGATGACTCTGGAGTATGAGTATACTCATCTGAAAGAAAGACGGGGTAAAGTTTCATACTGTACATGTAATAAAAGGAAGCAACACTGGCCAACAGGAGTCACCATTTTATTAGTTTCAGCCTTATTGGGACTCTCCAAATGCAGGGAGACAGATGTTATTCGGACCTTTGATTGGGAATTGCATTGAATTCAAAGAAAAAAAATTGATCACATGGTGCCTCCTGGTGGTCAGTGTAACTACAAATGCCATCCAGGATATAAGTCTATGAAGATGCTCAATCATCCAGGTCATGGTTGTCCCAATGCTGCTTTTTTTCCAAAAGGCAATTGGGCTTTTTTTTTTTCCTTTCAAATTTTTTTACTTCTCATCCAAGAAGCTTCTTCAATTCTCAAAATAAAGGACACCCAAGATAAACACAACATAAAAATAAAGAACACCCTGCTCCTTTTGTAAAAAAAAAAAAAAAAAACCACCATATACTGAGGCATATACAGTCATGTGAAAAAGAAAGTAGACCCCCTTTTGAATTCTATGATTTTATGTATCATTCAGGAAATAGTAAAAATCATCTGCTTCCTAGCAATTCTTAAAAGTAGGTAAATATAACCTCAGATGAACAACACATGACATATTACACCATGTCATCATTTCTTTCTTTTCTTTTACAAAAAAAAGAAAGAAAGAAAGAAATGTCATTTCTTTTACCAAAAAAACAAAAAGGCCAAAATGGAGAAGCCATATGTGAAAACTAAATATAGCCTTACTGCTTTCATAAGTATGTCCTGATCAGGGGTGAAATCCAAAATTTTTCCCTACTGGTTCTGTGGGCATGGCTTGGTGGGCGTGGTTGGGGAAGGATATTGCAAAATATCCATTCCCTCCCCTCCTGGGGGAAGGATATGGCAAAATATCCATTCCCACCCCACTCTGGGGCCAGCCAGAGGTGGTATTTGCCGGTTCTCCAAACTACTCAACATTTCCGCTACCAGTTCTCCAGAACCTGTTAGAACCTGCTGGATTTCACCCCTGGTCCTGATACATAAAACCACAGAACTCAAAGAGGACGTGCTTTCTTTTTCATATTTATTGAAAATATGAAATATTTATTGAAATATTATTCATATTTATTTATTGAATATTTATTTATTTTATTTTGTCACAACAGTATATATAAGCATAAGCATAAGTAACTATATAATATATAAGCATATATATGAGTATAAATATGTAATAACTATATAAATTGGATATAATGAAAGGAAACAGTAGGACAGGAACAGTAGGCACGTTTGTGCTCTTATGTACGCCCCTTACAGACCTCTTAGGAATGGGGTGAGGTCAACAGTAGACATTTTTGGTTAAAGCTTTGGGGATTTTGAATAGATACCACAGAGTCTGGTAGTGTGTTCCAAGCATTAACAACTCTGTTACAGAAGTCATATTTTCTGCAATCAAAATTGAAGCGGTTAACATTAAGTTTAAATCTATTGTGTGCTCGTGTATTGTTGTGATTGAAGCTGAAGTAGTCTTTAACAGGAAGGACATTGCAATAGATGATTCTATGAGTTAACTCAACATTTCCGCTACCAGTTCTCCAGAACCTGTTAGAACCTGCTGGATTTCCCTCTGGTCCTGATACATAAAACCATAGAACTCAAAGAGCATGTGCTTTCTTTTTCACATGACTGTAATGGAATATGGCATTACAAGTCATAGTGTAATAACAGCCTATCAAACCTGGCAGAGCAAGCCACTATATATAAACAGGGAGCAAACCCCATACTCACTAGCATTGATGATATTGCTAGTCGAGTAATGAAGCATCTGCAAGCAAATAACCAAGCTCAAACAGTACTTTTATATGCAACGAAATTTCATTTTAATGTATGCCGATTAGTGTACAGTCAAAGTTACAATAAAGTTATTCTAAGTCTACTAAGGCCTCCATAATGTAATGTGTGTATTTCTTGGTCTTAGAAGGGAAGGGAAGGTGACCGTACATACCCATGATGGCAAACCTATGGCACATGTGCCATAGGTAGCATGGGGAGCCATATCTGTGGGCACACAAGCGTTGCCCTAGTTCAGCTCTGGTGTGCATGCACGTGCCAGCCAACTGATTTTCGGCCTTCCAGGTCCACTGGAAGTCATGAAACAGGTTGTTTCCGGCCTCTGGTAGGGGAGGCCATTTTTGCTCTCCCCAGGCTCCTAGAAAGCCTCTGGAACCTAGGGAGGGTGAAAAACAGGTCTTCCGGTCCCACCAGAAGTGGGGAAACAGGCTGTTTCTGGCCTCCAGGAAGGAAAGGCAGTTTTCACCCTCCCTAGGCTCCTAGAAAGCCTCTGGAGCCTGGGAAGGGTAAAAAACAGGTCTTCCGGTCCCACCAGAAGTGGGGAAACAGGCTGTTTCTGGCCTCCAGGAGGGAAAGGCAGTTTTCACCCTCCCTAGGCTCCTAGAAAGCCTCTGGAGCCTGGGAAGGGTGAAAAACAGGTCTTCCGGTCCCACCAGAAGTGGGGAAACAGGCTGTTTCTGGCCTCCAGGAGGGAAAGGCAGTTTTCACCCTCCCTAGGCTCCTAGAAAGCCTCTGGAGCTTGGGAAGGGTGAAAAATGGGCCTACCATGCCAAAAGTGGGGGGTCGCATGCACATGCATAGGGTGCATTGAATTATGACTGTGGGCACACATGTGCGTGACCCCCCCCCACAGCTTCCCCCCACTTTTGGCACGCGATGGCAAAAAGGTTAGCCATCCCTGGTATATACCATTTAGATAGCACTCTATATGAAGTAAGTATAACACCCGACTGGATACATTACCTCCAACATCGCCAATGGCAATGGGAAAACAACAATTTGGAGCACAAATAGTACTTAGACTTATATACCGCTTCACAGTGCTTTACAGCCCTCTCTAAGCTGTTTACAAAGTCAGCATGTTGCCCCCAACAATCTGGGTCCTCATTTTATTGACCTCAGAGGGATGGAAGGCCGAGTCAACCTTGAGCCTGGTGAGATTTGATCTGCCAAACTGCTGGCAGCCGGTGATCAGCAGAAGCAGCCTGCAGGGCTGCACTCTAACCACTGCACCACCGTGGCTCAAATATCTCCAAGGTATTCCTTCCACCACTGTAATACTGTTAATGTTACAGCAGAGAAGAATGAGACTTTCTCTGCTGCATATGGTGAACAGGCCTTGGGCTGAGGGTCTTATCTACATCTATACCAGCAGATCACCTGCATTATGATTACTTACAAGGTCATTTACTAAACTTTCTTCCATTTAAATGACACGTCAAGTGCACAATCCCTTAGTGTCCTTAGGTATCTTGTTTCCCTCCAATGTCTTTTATTTCTCACCTCTTACACACATGATTTTAATCAATCTTGACTATAACAGAATTCAGCAAGGTTTTGAGGAGGTTGGTAAATAAAAAAAAATGCAAAGGATTCTAGAATCAACCTTGGCTTCACTTTTAGAATAAATGCTGCAGCCTCGCTTTCTTTTAATGTAAACAATTCACTTGCTGTACAGGAAGTAAAGAAAAGAAAAAGGAGTGGGGAAAAGGAAAGAGATGTTGATGTTTCCTTTACTTAAATGAAAATAGTTCTTGCAGGAAAAATCAATAGGATCTGAAAGAAAAAGAAATGGATATATATGAATGCCATAAAAAAAAGGAATTGAATGTTTAAATAATTGTATGGTGTCTAATTTAAGATTAGGGAGTGAAATCACATATTATTTAAAGTGTACACAAATTTGCTTTCTAATAATAGCCATTCAGAAGACAATGAGAAAATTAATGTTCACTTCACCATGTTCCAGGATAGCCATCATAAATCTGATTCCACAATTCCACTTTCCCTTTATTGTCCTCATCCTGCAGATTCTTATGTTTATGTGCACAATTCAATTACAAAGAAATAGAAAATGGTGCTTGAAATCAATAGTCTATTACAGGGTTGCTATGACAGAGGTGAAATGGCCCTTTTAGTCTATTGAAATATAAGCCTGTGTTGTCTATCTCTGTGCTTGGAAGTTCCAGAGTTCTTGAACTCAGCATCCAACTGATTTGACAGCAAACTTTCTTAGACCCAGTTCTGTAAAATCATGGATGCTCAAGGCTGGGATCAACAGTTCATGTCTGGAGAGATATTTGGTACCATAAGGCAGCATCTACTGAGCATGCAAATTAAAAACAGCAATTTAAAATGATAAAAATGTCACAAGATAGCCAAATCTCACAATATTTGTATTTGTACCTAAATTTTGGGCCATTTCATATATATATATATGTAGGTCTTTGGTTGTTCGGGTTTTCTCCCGTGTAAACGTAGCCAAGACATTTCCAATTTTACACGGGAGAAAACCCGAACAACCAAAGACCTACATACAAACACCGTGAAAACCTCAGAAAATATATATATATATATATATATATATATATATATATATATATATATATATATATATATATATATATATATATATATTCATTTACATTAATTTAATATTAATGTATATGTATATTATATGTATATAATGTATATTAATTTAATATTCATTAATTTAAGAAATGTTTTTTGCAGCCATGATATTGGATACATTTGTACATGGTCATTGATACCTGAAAAGTTGTTGGTTCCTGGGCTCTGGTGGCTGCAGTTCTTCCTTAGCATCTCTGACCAGAATTCTGAAAGTTACAATAAACAGTTTCTACTTCAGGTAAAATAAAATAGACACTTAAGAACTGTAACTGAGAGATGGTATTCAGCAGTTCTGGCCAGTTCTGGAGAACCGGTAGTGAAAATTTTGAGGAGTCTGGAGAACCGGTAAATACCACCTCTGACTGGCCCCTCCCCCACCTATTCTATGCTTCCGGAGTCCCAGCTGATTGGGAGGAAAAGGGGATTTGCAGTAACCTTCCCCTGGAATGGGGTGGGAATGGAGATTTTACAATATCTTTCCCCTGCCACGCCCACCAAGCCATGCCCACAGAACTGGTAGTAAAAAAATTTGAATCCCACCACTGAACTGAGGCAATTTAAGGCATGTTGTGTTTCACAAAGTAAGACAAAGTTTTGCTGCAGTGAACAAAGGACAAATGTCCTAGCGACTTTGGCCAGTAAGGAGCAACTATACAGTAGTAAGTCAAAGACTTACTACTACAATTGGGACGTGAATTTCTGTCACAAGTCATTACAATTGTGAGTTGGTCCAGGGGTGAAATGCTCCCAGTTTGGACCAGATTGGCAACTCAGCTGGGATCGTCAGAGCCTTTTTTTAATCTTTTAAAAGCATTTTTAAAAGGTAAAAAAGCTGAAGCCTGCTAGGCAAAAAATGGAGGGTGTAGGCAAAAAATGGGGGGGTTCCTTTTTGAGAGAGAGGGAGGGAGGGAGGGAGGGAGGGGAGGAGGGAAGGAAGGAAGGGAGGGAGGGAGGGAGGAGAAGAACGAAGGACTACAAACCTGGCACTAGACGCAGCTTCAAAAGATAATCCAGGGCTGGAAGGGACCTGGAGGTCATCTAGTCCAACCCTGCTCCAGAACGACATTGTTAGTGAGTTTCTGTCTTTTGATCCCCCAGTCACATGGTTACATAGCCATGCCCACCCAGTCACATGACCCCACCAAGCCATGCCCACAGAAACAGTAGGAAAGAAATTTAGATTTCACCACTGAGTTAGTCCCAATTTTATGACATTTTTTACAGAGGTCATTAAGCCAATCACACAGTTGTTAAGTGAATCACTCATTACCTAAAGACCTCATTATCTCAAAACCTAAAATGGATACCTAACATCAAAAATGTCATCAAAAAAGCACAACAAAGAATGTTCTTTCTGTGCCAACTCAGGAAGCTCAAAGTGCCCAAGGAGCTGCTGATCCAGTTCTGCAGAGGAATTATTGAGTCTGTCATTTGCGCCTCTATAACTGTCTGGTTGGTTCTGCAACCCAACAAGACACACACAGAGAATAATTAGAACTGCAGAAAAAAACAATTGCTACCAACTTGCCTTCCATTGAGGACCTGTATACTGCACGAGTCAAAAAGAGAGCTGTGAAAATATTTATACACCGTCACATCCTGGACATAAACTATTTCAACGCCTACCCTCAAAATAACACTGTAGAGCACTGCACATCAGAACAACTAGACACAAGAACAGTTTTTTCCCCGAACGCCATCACTCTGATAAACAAATAATTCCCTCAAACTGTCAAACTATTGCTATTGCTATTGCTATTGCTATTGGTCTTCTCATCGTTCCTGTCACCCATCTCCTCCCACTTGTGACTGCATGACTGTAACTTTGTTGCTTGTATCTTTGCAATTTATATTGATATTGTTTCCTAGTATGATTTGATTTCTTATTGTACCATATGACTGTCACTGGATGTTGTGCCTTGTGATTCTTGACGGGTTTATCTTGCCTTTTTATGTACACTGAGAGCGTATGCACCAAAGACAAATTCCTTGTGTATTCAATCACACTTGGCCAATAAAGAATTCTATTCTGTTCTGTTCTGTTATATTCTATTCTATTCATTGAATTATGCATTGATAAGCAAATCCAGCTTTCCCAATGGGCAATTTTGCTGGAAATAAGCAAAAAAGTTTACAAATCACGATCCTGTGACCACAGGGCGTGGTAAAGGGTATATCAATTGCCAAGTCAATTGTCATGTTCCCAAATTGCGATCATTGACTGCAGGGGTGGTGCAATAGTTGTAATTGTGAGTACAAGTCATGTCACTTTTTTCAAGGCCATCATAACTTTGAACAATCATTAAACAAATGATCAAGAACTACCTGTAAATCAGAATTGTCTACCAACTTCATTATATTGGGAGATTGGGAAGTGGGCCCTTGTGTCCTTATAGAAAGTGCAGTCTAACAGAATATGAACTATAGATTCAAAGAGTCCTTCTCTGCAAGGGCACAATTTTACCTCTTAAAGACTTTTTTTTTATTTGCGCTCGTGAATAGCTATTGGGAGGGCATTATAACTTAGTGCTCTTGGGTGTTTAGGGGAAGTTATTTAAATATCCTACAGGCCTAAAAAAGCAGGGCTTAACTATTCAGAAAGTGCCAATGATGAAAATCAGACATGCAGAATGATGCAGCTTCCAATCCGTTCAGAAGGAAGAATGTGAATGCATTCCTTTTCCAAAGAAAGAAGCTAAGCCAGCTGGATATATTTTCTTTATCAGATAATCATTCTTCTAAATTTAAATTGGATAAGAAAGTATATAAATCGAGACAGGGCGAGAGATGCCTATCTTAGGAACATACTGATTAGCATATTTCTAGCCCACAACATTTAACATTTTTTTAAAAAATGAATACTTAAATGCATATTTTTGAAATGTATTTCCAATCTGGTAATACATTTATATATTGGGGGTGGGGAAGCAAGAATCAAATCACAACATGTGAATTGCAAAATTCTGATGTTCTTATCCACTCCTTGGATCTAAAAGTGCAAATCAAATCAATTTGTATTAGACGTTGCAAAGATTAGCAGCTGGCATCTACCTTGCCAGAAAATCCCAAGTCTTTTTCAGAGGTATGTAAAACAGGTGTTTTTCTTCTTTTGTTTTGTTTTGCTTCACACAATGACATTTGTAAAATATTTTCTGAGGCTTCTTGCCACTATGTGGTGTGCAAAAATAGCTTCTGCTAAAAAATCTGCTATGTTTCTATCCAAACAACCTTAATATCTTCAGGATAATTTCTTTGAAAGGTAAGATGGGATGGACAAAATAATTGCTAAATGCCAATAGGCATTGATCTTTGATGGATTCCATCACACATGAAAAATCAGTCTTGGAACTAATTTCCCCCCCTCAATTTTTATTTTAGAGCTTAGAGGAGTAAAAAAAAAACTGTAATAGAAATTACTCTTCACAACCAGTTAATGTGCTAAAGCTGCATCTAGTTTCTATTCAGACTGTACCAAAAAGGTATACTGTCCGCTTCTGTACCAAGAAGCATGATTGATGGAACTTCTTTAAAATAAAACATAGAGACAGGAATAGTCTTGCTATCTCATAGAATCCTGCTCTGAAAGTGTTGTGTTTATAACTGCCTCAGCTGCCTAAGCACCTGAGTACAATCTTTTCCTTTTTATTGTCAACATTCAGGAACTGAACAATGAACCAATACTGCAATATTAATTAAGCCAACACTGACTTAAAAACAAAAACAAAAATTTGTTTGATGCATTCATTTATTAAGCTGACCATCTCAGGCTTGTCAATCTGGTAGGGTCACTATGCAAGGGGTGTTCCTTGGACCCCTGACAGCAAGCATAAAAATAAGAAACAAAGTAATGTTACAACAAAGCCCAGCCCCCTAAAAAGTACAATCAAACCACAGATGTAAGGCAATGGTGGGATTCTACCAGTTCTACCCAATTCGGGTGAACTGGTAGCAACGGCGGGAGGCTCCGCCCACCTGCCTGGATGTCATCACAGACGCTCTGCACATGTGCAGAGGTGGCGCGCGCGAGTGAAGTGAGCGTGCATGCGCTCACAATTCCAAACCAGTAGTGAAGGTAAGTGAATACCACTACCGGTGTAAGGCTGTATTAACAACTTGGCCCCAAGCCCTGAGGAAAAAGACAGGGCCAATCCTGCCCAGATCTCAGCAAAGATGCTGTTTAGTGCTGGAGGTTCCACGAGAAGATTGCCGAAGATAAATTTAATAGTGATGTATACCATTTTTCTCTGTATGATTTTGTAATAATTCAGTACTGTAGTGCAGAATTCAGCAAGTATTTCTTTTACTCACTAAAGGGTCGTATTCATTGTTTTGTCCTTGGTGAAATACCTGTGTTAAGTAGGATGGTCTTTCTCATCTTCAATCCAATTAACCTTGAGAAACAGATAGTCCTTAACTTTGGGGTGGTCTCATTACTGCCCATGATAAAACAAAGACTTCTTAGCTTTAATGGTCTCTTTCTTGACAGGAATCCTCAACCTTGAACCTTGATAATCTCCCTATTGGCAAAAAGTCTTCTGACATAAGAAGGCGAAGTATTCTGACACAAGACTCACCCTCCTTGCCCTTGGTAAAATTCAATGAGACCACTGAAAAACAGGTGTGCCTAATTATGGTTCAAAGTCTATATAGTCAGGGAAGCTCCATGGGATAAAGCTTTGATGCATATCTAATGACAGTGCGCTTGTTTTCTGGCTTTGAAGGGGTCTGCCTGCTGTCATTCCTCTAAGGTTCCCTGACTGGCAGAAGGAGCATAAGGTCTTTCATTGTCTTACTGTGTTCTTGTATATTTTTAATTGCTGTCATGTGCTGTGTTACATTCTTTGGGCTTCTTGAATATTCTTTGATTGATACCGTATGTAATTATGTGATTTTATTATGCAGCCTTGGAATAAAGTCTTAAACACTCCTATTGATGGAGTCAGTGCTTTCAAACCCAAAAGGACCTGTAGAACCTCTGACCCAAATTTGCTAGGTTGGGAGCAGAGCAGTGGTGGGCTTCAAGTAATTTAACAACCGGTTCTCTGCCCTAATGATTTCTTCCAACAACCAGTGTGCCAAACTGCTCAGAAAGTTAACAACCGGTTCTCTGCCCTAATGATTTCTTCCAACAACCAGTGTGCCAAACTGCTCAGAAAGTTAACAACCGGTTCTCCCAAAGTGGTGCGAACTGGCTGAATCCCACCACTGCTCACACGCCAATCAGCTGTTGAGCGTGCACCGAAAATGTACTTCTGGTTTCCAATGTACGCATGTGCGATGGCCAGCAAGTCTTCACGCTATTGCTGCGCATGCCTCACACGCAGTGGTGGATTCTACCAGTTCTACCCAATTGGGTGAACTGGTAGCAACGGCGGGAGGCTCCGCCCACCTGCCTGGATGTCATCACAGACGCCTGCACATGTGCAGAGGTGGCGCTACAGTGAAGTGAGCGTGCATGCGCGCCTAACCCAAACCAGTAGTGAAGGTAAGTGAATACCACTACCGGTGTAAGGCTGTATTAACAACTTGGCCCCAAGCCCTGAGGAAAAAGACAGGGCCAATCCTGCCCAGATCTCAGCAAAGATGCTGTTTAGTGCTGGAGGTTCCACGAGAAGATTGCCGAAGATAAATTTAATAGTGATGTATACCATTTTTCTCTGTATGATTTTGTAATAATTCAGTACTGTAGTGCAGAATTCAGCAAGTATTTCTTTTACTCACTAAAGGGTCGTATTCATTGTTTTGTCCTTGGTGAAATACCTGTGTTAAGTAGGATGGTCTTTCTCATCTTCAATCCAATTAACCTTGAGAAACAGATAGTCCTTAACTTTGGGGTGGTCTCATTACTGCCCATGATAAAACAAAGACTTCTTAGCTTTAATGGTCTCTTTCTTGACAGGAATCCTCAACCTTGAACCTTGATAATCTCCCTATTGGCAAAAAGTCTTCTGACATAAGAAGGCGAAGTATTCTGACACAAGACTCACCCTCCTTGCCCTTGGTAAAATTCAATGAGACCACTGAAAACAGGTGTTTTTCTTCTTTTGTTTTGTTTTGCTTCACACAATGACATTTGTAAAATATTTTCTGAGGCTTCTTGCCACTATGTGGTGTGCAAAAATAGCTTCTGCTAAAAAATCTGCTATGTTTCTATCCAAACAACCTTAATATCTTCAGGATAATTTCTTTGAAAGGTAAGATGGGATGGACAAAATAATTGCTAAATGCCAATAGGCATTGATCTTTGATGGATTCCATCACACATGAAAAATCAGTCTTAGAACTAATTTTCCCCCCTCAATTTTTATTTTAGAGCTTAGAGGAGTAAAAAAAAAAACTGTAATAGAAATTACTCTTCACAACCAGTTAATGTGCTAAAGCTGCATCTAGTTTCTATTCAGACTGTACCAAAAAGGTATACTGTCCGCTTCTGTACCAAGAAGCATGATTGATGGAACTTCTTTAAAATAAAACATAGAGACAGGAATAGTCTTGCTATCTCATAGAATCCTGCTCTGAAAGTGTTGTGTTTATAACTGCCTCAGCTGCCTAAGCACCTGAGTACAATCTTTTCCTTTTTATTGTCAACATTCAGGAACTGAACAATGAACCAATACTGCAATATTAATTAAGCCAACACTGACTTAAAAACAAAAACAAAAATTTGTTTGATGCATTCATTTATTAAGCTGACCATCTCAGGCTTGTCAATCTGGTAGGGTCACAATGCAAGGGGTGTTCCTTGGACCCCTGACAGCAAGCATAAAAATAAGAAACAAAGTGATGTTACAACAAAGCCCAGCCCCCTAAAAATTACAACACAATCAAACCATAGATGTAAGGCAATGGTGGGATTCTACCAGTTCTACCCGATTCGGGTGAACTGGTAGCGATGGCGGGAGGCTCCGCCCACCTGCCAGGATGTCATCACAGACGCTCTGCACATGTGCAGGTGGCGCGCGCGAGTGAAGTGAGCGTGCATGCGCTCACAATTCCAAACCAGTAGTGAAGGTAAGTGAATACCACTACCGGTGTAAGGCTGTATTAACAACTTGGCCCCAAGCCCTGAGGAAAAAGACAGGGCCAATCCTGCCCAGATCTCAGCAAAGATGCTGTTTAGTGCTGGAGGTTCCACGAGAAGATTGCCGAAGATAAATTTAATAGTGATGTATACCATTTTTCTCTGTATGATTTTGTAATAATTCAGTACTGTAGTGCAGAATTCAGCAAGTATTTCTTTTACTCACTAAAGGGTCGTATTCATTGTTTTGTCCTTGGTGAAATACCTGTGTTAAGTAGGATGGTCTTTCTCATCTTCAATCCAATTAACCTTGAGAAACAGATAGTCCTTAACTTTGGGGTGGTCTCATTACTGCCCATGATAAAACAAAGACTTCTTAGCTTTAATGGTCTCTTTCTTGACAGGAATCCTCAACCTTGAACCTTGATAATCTCCCTATTGGCAAAAAGTCTTCTGACATAAGAAGGCGAAGTATTCTGACACAAGACTCACCCTCCTTGCCCTTGGTAAAATTCAATGAGACCACTGAAAAACAGGTGTGCCTAATTATGGTTCAAAGTCTATATAGTCAGGGAAGCTCCATGGGATAAAGCTTTGATGCATATCTAATGACAGTGCGCTTGTTTTCTGGCTTTGAAGGGGTCTGCCTGCTGTCATTCCTCTAAGGTTCCCTGACTGGCAGAAGGAGCATAAGGTCTTTCATTGTCTTACTGTGTTCTTGTATATTTTTAATTGCTGTCATGTGCTGTGTTACATTCTTCGGGCTTCTTGAATATTCTTTGATTGATACCGTATGTAATTATGTGATTTTATTATGCAGCCTTGGAATAAAGTCTTAAACACTCCTATTGATGGAGTCAGTGCTTTCAAACCCAAAAGGACCTGTAGAACCTCTGACCCAAATTTGCTAAGTTGGGAGCAGAGCAGTGGTGGGATTCAGCCAGTTCGCACCACTTCGGGAGAACCGGTTGTTAACTTTCTGAGCAGTTTGGCAAACTGGCTGTTGGAAGAAATCATTAGGGCAGAGAACTGGTTGTTAAATTACTTGAATTCCACCAATGGAGCAGAGGAATACATGTTGTTTCACAGGGCAGGCATACTTCCTGGATTTCACTAGATCAGGGGTCCCCAACCCCTGGGCGATGGCCTGTTTGAAACCAGGCAGCAGGCAAGCGAAGCTTATTCGCCATGAGCAGAGGGCACTTGCACTCGCACACGAGCAGAGATCACACGAGCAAAGGGTACAAGGGGAGGGTGGATGCTCAAATGGAGCAATGCACGCATGCATATGCCTGCCACTCACATGCCCCCCCTCCGCCCCAAGCCGCCAAGCTGGAAAGGTTGGGGACTGCTGCACTAGTTTCAAAGACAAGACCTAAGGCAGTGATGGAGAGCCTTTTCGGCACCGAGTGCCAAAATGGGAGCATGCGGGGGGGGGGGGTCACAAAGTACCGAAAAGGGAGCACTTCACGTGCAATAGTCTGGGCTGAGATTAGGAATAGGAGTTGCCCAGGAGCGTGCACGTGCCGGAGGATATACTTGCGGTTTCTTCAGATTACTGCTGGCAAGTCTTCACGTTACTGCTGCGCATGCCTCACACGCAGTGGTGGGCTTCAAGTAATTTAACAACCGGTTCTCTGCCCTAATGATTTCTTCCAACAACCAGTGTGCCAAACTGCTCAGAAAGTTAACAACCGGTTCTCCCAAAGTGGTGCGAACTGGCTGAATCCCACCACTGCTCACACGCCAATCAGCTGTTGAGCGTGCACCGGAAAATGTACTTCTGGTTTCCAATGTACGCATGTGCGATGGCCAGCAAGTCTTCAGGTTATACTGCCACACATGCGCACACGCTGATCAGCTGGCCAGTGCACATGCTCACATGCCGGAAAATGGAAGACCAGCTCTCCCTATTTCCAGCATTGACGCAAGCACAAAGGCCAGCTGATCGCCATGCGCACATACTCGCCAGAAACCCAGAAGAGGAATGGGCGATGCCACGTGTGCCAGGTGACATGGCTCTGTGTGCCACTTTGGGTACGTGTGCCATAGGTTCACCATCACGGACCTAAGGTATGCGTACCCTATTGGATTTCAGGAGGCACACAGATATAATTGAAGTAAGGCAGTCTCACAAATCACCTGGCCCTGTATCAGGTATAGTTTATAGATGACCACTAACTTCTTATATTGCATCAAGGAGATTACTGAAGTCAGTGCTGCTCACAAAGCAAAATTGTTACATGGGTATACCAAGAGATGCCATCAAGCTCTCTGTGCCACTGCATCTTCCAAATGACTTCAAGAGCAGGTCTATGTTGAGTGCATTATAGTAGTCCAAGCAGACAGTGATTGTGTGTCTATACACACACACAGAAAAATAATAATAATTATTTTATTTATTTATTTATTTATTATTTATACTTTTATACCGCCCTATCTCCCTAGGGACTCAGGGCAGTTTACAGGCATATAAAAACACATATATATACAAAGTAAAACATTAATTAAAAAACTTATTACACAGGCCAAATATTTAAAATAGAGATATAACTAATAAAACCCCATTTAAAACCAGATTTAAAATTGAAGCATATAAAATTTAAAATTTAAAATTCTAGTCCAGTCCTGCGCAGATAAATAGATGTGTGTTAAGCTCGCTTTATATATTATAACATATATTGGGAACACTTAGGGCCAAGCTCTTGAGAAGAAGAGTAAGCACATCTGGACCTGGATGTGGAAGAGAGGAGAGACACCAAGAATTTACAGGTTTATAGGTTAGAGTCCAATGGTTAGACTGAAAAAAATTGAAAACACATCCTGGAACAAAGGCAGTGACAATATATCAAGAAAAGTACATACCCACTGGGAATTAAATTCTGCTTGAAGAACTTTTTAGTTCTTTGTTTAACCATCATATGCAAACTGCAAAATGATGGCTGGAAATAAATCCCAGTATGAACAGGGGCAGGAAAACGACTCCCTTTCTCCCGGGCCTGTATATGGAAGCACACATTACAACCAGGGGTGAAATCGACTAACCTTCCTTACTGGTTTGGAAGCGCATGTGCTGCGTGCATGTACTCACTTTGCTCATGCATGTGTGCATGTCACATGCGCACGCAGACCCTCTGCACATGCACAAAACCTTCTGTGCATGCGCAGAGGGTAAAAAATGCATTACTTCCTGGTTAAAACCAGGAAGTAACAGAACAACTAGACAGGTAGGCGGAGCTTTGCGCTGCCATCGCTACCGGTTCCCCAAACCACCCACCATGATCACTACCGGATCGTCCGAACCATGAGTATTTTACCCCTGATTAAAACTATAAACTTCATGAAGGGCAACTGATTCCCCACATCTACAAATAAGAAATACCCTTGTTGAAAGACGAATGACCAGCAGACGGCCATCCAAGACTGTCTTTTTAAGTCAGAGATCTCATGTTAGACTTGCCTACTTCAGATTAACGGGCTCGCAAAGAGCACAAAAGAAACAACTTGTTGAAAAGAATTGCAGTATCAGAGCTTCAGAACGATGACGTTTTTATGAAAGTAAAGTCACGTTCATGCCAGCTGTCAATCCAGCTATGTTTTTTTTGTTGGTTTTTTTTTAATGACTCCTGGAAAATATTCTGGTGATTGATTCAGAATGTGAAAATAATATATTCAAGGTTAGATGGATTAAGCGACATTAAGAAAGCTTCAGATGGATGCCACAAGGTGGCAGTCAGCTGTATTTAATAACATAAGCCTAACCTTATTTCAATAGCCTTTTGAAATAAGGCTTTGCCCACAGAACAGCTTGAAACTCAAGTTTTGCATGAAACACAAAAAACCAATGACGCAAGGCTAGGAATATTTGGGAAAGGCCCACATATGGACTGAGGTATCACCAATATGCTGATGATACTCAGTATGTTTTAGCCTCTGGTGAGTTGAGTGATGCTGTGTCCTTCCTCTCGCAGTGCCTAGAGCCTGTCAGGGGCTGGAGGGGGAGCAACAGGTTGAAACAAAACCCTTGCAAGACCGAGTGGCTCTGGGTTTGGGGTTCATGGGCTCAGGGAGAATTGCCAACTTTGGTCTTGGATGGAGTGGCATTACCCCAAACAGACCCTGTGCGTAATCTAGGGGTTTTCCTGGACTCATGACTCCTGCTCAAAGAGCAGGTAGTGGTCGTGGCCAGGAGGGCCTTTGCGCAACAGTGGGTTATATACCAGTTACGCCCTTTCCTGGACCAACAGTCCCTACTCAGTCACTCATGCCCTAGCCACTTCCTGTCTTCACTATTGCAACGTGCTCTACATGAGGCTGCCCTCGAAGAGCATCTGGAAGCTCCAGTTGGTACAAAATGCAGCGGCCCACATGGTTTTGTGCAGACCCCGGTGTGCACATGTATCCTCTCCTGCGGGAGCTGCATTGGTTGCCAGTTGGCTTCCAGGTGCAATTCAAGGTGCTGGTTGTCACCTTTAAAGCCCTTCAGGGCTTGGGATCAGGTTATCTGAGGGATGGTCTCTTGCCGGTTAAACATCTACCCGACCCATCAGAGTGGGAAGGCAGGGAATATTGCGGGTCCCATTCCCGAGGGCGATACACCTGGTGGGACCCAGGAGAAAGGCCTTCTCCAAGGTGGTTCCCTCTCTCTGGAACATCATTCCCCGAGATTACAATGGCTCCCACTCTAATACTCTTCCAGAAGGCGCTAAAGACTTGGTTCTGCTGTCGCTGGGGCAGAGGGTGATTTTGTTATATTGTACTATATTAATTTATTTGATTCTTTTTGTTAGTTTTTATTGTTTTAAATGTGGTTTTATATTCTGTAAGCCACCTTGAGTCGCCATGGGCAAATAGGCGGCAATATAAATTCAATAAATAAATAAATAAATTCCAGTATTCTGCATATTATAGCACAAGGACTACAAAATAAGGATTGCATTGGGAACAGGAACAAGCCTGAAGAGAGTTAGAAGGAGTGAGCTACTCTGTCTCTGATGAAATGAGTGAGGTATAGCTCATTAAAGCTTATACCTTTTAGTAACATTTATCAAAAGTGGTGCCACCAGATTCCTCTGAATTCTCACTTCCATAGACGAACAGAGTTCCTACAAGGTTATATGTTTTCTTGGGCTTCCGGGTGGCTCCGCTTCGTTAATGGCGGGCTATCTCAGACCGCCAGTTCCGTGTGCTTAGACAGCGTTAATCTGCTGTCAAGCGACTTGGAAATCTCTTCCCTCGGGCAAAGAGGGGGAGGTGAGCATTCGGGCTGAAGTAGAGCCCCAGGAAAGCACCAGGAAGATTCCTGGTAGCTTGATGGGAACGCTCCTTCTATAGCCCGAAAAAAAGCTCCAGAATCCGGAACGCTTTTGCCAAATGGCAGAACAAAACGCAGCGTCCATCTCTGCGACTGAAATGGATTATTGAAGGACTCTAACGCGGACAGAGCTGAAAACTGGAGCGTTAGCATTTGATTGTAACAAGATTTTAACTCCCTGATAGAGAATGTATTCGTAGTCAAGATTGGAGATGGTGAAAGGAAATAGCGTTTTGTGTATTGCAAGTAAATGGCGTTTTGTATATCGAAAGTGAAAGTTAAGGAAATGCTTATTACAATTGCTGGTGTGGAATCTTTAAGAATATAACAAGGTATTTTTTTAAATGGAATTTTTATTTTTTATTTTTTATCCTTTTTAATTTTTTTATTACAGTGTTTAAGAAGAAAAGTTTATTGAATTTTTTTTCTTTTTCTTTTTCTTTTTTCCCCCCTTCTTCTTGGTATTACTTAGTTTAAAAATGGCTTTCAAGCAAAGAGATTTAACTACTTCTAAAATACTGGAAATTTCCTCACTTCAGATACAGAAATTGAAAGAAGATATTAAAGATGGCTTAAGGAATTTTTTACAGGAGCTTATGGAGGTTCATCTTTCAGAAATAGATCAAAAATTTGATGAAATGGAGAAAGAAATATTGGATTTTAAAGATATGGTGGAAGAACAGAGGAGGGAGATGAAAAAATTAAAGGAATCAATTAATCCATTATTGCTATCTAGTATTCAAACAGAGGAAAGACTGGAAGAAATTAACCAAATTAATTTAGATTTGCAAAGGAAAATAGATGAAGTTCAAATTAATTTGAATTTAGAAAATAAAATAGATGATATTCAGGTTAAGGTAGATAGGGCAGATGAAGAAAGGGTTATATTACAATATAAATTAATGGAATATGCTATAAGGGTGAGAGGATTAAAAGAATGTAAGGAAGAAAATTTGAAAGAGATTTTTATTCAGGCCTTTGCTCAGATAGATGGAGTGGAACCAGAAGATTTTGAAGTTAATATTGAAAAAACTTATCGTGTTACTTCCTGGTTAAAACCAGGAAGTAACAGAACAACTAGACAGGTAGGCGGAGCTTTGCGCTGCCATCGCTACCGGTTCCCCAAACCACCCACCATGATCACTACCGGATCGTCCGAACTGGTCCGAACCATGAGTATTTTACCCCTGATTAAAACTATAAACTTCATGAAGGGCAACTGATTCCCCACATCTACAAATAAGAAATACCCTTGTTGAAAGACGAATGACCAGCAGACGGCCATCCAAGACTGTCTTTTTAAGTCAGAGATCTCATGTTAGACTTGCCTACTTCAGATTAACGGGCTCGCAAAGAGTACAAAAGAAACAACTTGTTGAAAAGCATTGCAGTATCAGAGCTTCAGAACGATGACGTTTTTATGAAAGTAAAGTCACGTTCATGCCAGCTGTCAATCCAACTATGGTTTTTTTGTTGGTTTTTTTTTTAATGACTCCTGGAAAATATTCTGGTGATTGATTCAGAATGTGAAAATAATATATTCAAGGTTAGATGGATTAAGCGACATTAAGAAAGCTTCAGATGGATGCCACAAGGTGGCAGTCAGCTGTATTTAATAACATAAGCCTAACCTTATTTCAATAGCCTTTTGAAATAAGGCTTTGCCCACAGAACAGCTTGAAACTCAAGTTTTGCATGAAACACAAAAAACCAATGACGCAAGGCTAGGAATATTTGGGAAAGGCCCACATATGGACTGAGGTATCACCAATATGCTGATGATACTCAGTATGTTTTAGCCTCTGGTGAGTTGAGAGATGCTGTGTCCTTCCTCTCGCAGTGCCTAGAGCCTGTCAGGGGCTGGAGGGGGAGCAACAGGTTGAAACGAAACCCTTGCAAGACCGAGTGGCTCTGAGTTTGGGGTTCATGGGCTCAGGGAGAATTGCCAACTTTGGTCTTGGATGGGGTGGCATTACCCCAAACAGACCCTGTGCGTAATCTAGGGGTTTTCCTGGACTCATGACTCCTGCTCAAAGAGCAGGTAGTGGTCGTGGCCAGGAGGGCCTTTGCGCAACAGTGGGTTATACACCAGTTACGCCCTTTCCTGGACCAACAGTCCCTACTCAGTCACTCATGCCCTAGCCACTTCCCGTCTTCACTATTGCAACGTGCTCTACATGAGGCTGCCCTCGAAGAGCATCTGGAAGCTCCAGTTGGTACAAAATGCAGTGGCCCACATGGTTTTGTGTAGACCCCGGTGTGCACATGTATCCTCTCCTGCGGGAGCTGCATTGGTTGCCAGTTGGCTTCCAGGTGCAATTCAAGGTGCTGGTTGTCACCTTTAAAGCCCTTCAGGGCTTGGGATCAGGTTATCTGAGGGATGGTCTCTTGCCGGTCAAACATCTACCCGACCCATCAGAGTGGGAAGGCAGGGAATATTGCGGGTCCCATTCCCGAGGGCGATACACCTGGTGGGACCCAGGAGAAAGGCCTTCTCCAAGGTGGTTCCCTCTCTCTGGAACATCATTCCCCGAGATTAGAATGGCCCCCATTCTAATACTCTTCCAGAAGGCTCTAAAGACTTGGTTCTGCCAGCGGGCCTGGAGAACTCAGAGCGGGATGGAGCCCATTAAATGGCTTGTGTGATCTGCTGTCGCTGGGGCAGAGGGTGATTTTGTTATATTGTACTATATTAATTTATTTGTTTCTTTTTGTTAGTTTTTATTGTTTTAAATGTGGTTTTATATTCTGTAAGCCACCTTGAGTCGCCATGAGCAAATAGGCGGCAATATAAATTCAATAAATAAATAAATAAATTTCAGTATTCTGCATATTATAGCACAAGGACTACAAAATAAGGATTGCATTGGGAACAGGAACAAGCCTGAAGAGAGTTGGAAGGAGTGAGCTACTCTGTCTCTGATGAAATGAGTGAGGTATAGCTCATTAAAGCTTATATCTTTTAGTAACATTTATCAAAAATGGTGCCACCAGATTCCTCTGAATTCTCACTTCCATAGACGAACAGAGTTCCTACAAGGTTATATGTTTTCTTGGATGTCACTCACCTGTCTTTAATAAAAAGAAAAGCAAAAGGCCAAACTTCCGGCACCTTTCTTATTTACATCAATGCTTCCAGACTTTACTTAAGCCCCATAGGGCTTAAAAGGATTGGATGTTTATTTGGAAATGGGTCACATATGCAGAGGTAAACAGACGCTATAATGGAGCATATAAACTGAGCTGCTAGGAACACTAAGAGGAATTGTGAATCAGACTCAACCCATTGGTCCACTGCTACAAGATATTTTTGTGCTTGGGATATGGCTTCATAATCCAAGATATTTTTGAGAACATATTTCCTCATGCAAGTACCAGTCCATATGGCTTGTCTAGTCAGTGATGCTTAAGTGGTCCTTCCTTGGATCAATCAGAAGAATCAATTGAAGCAATCAGAAACAAACAATTGTTTCTGCATCTTCAGTGGGAATCTTCATCTGAATAAAATGTTTTACTGCTATTTTGGTGGAGTGGGTAAGATGCCGGACTGGACACCAGGCGTCAGGGGGTTCTAGCCCTACCTTAGGAAACCAACTGGGTAGGTCACTCCCTTTCCAGCCCAAGGAAGGAGGAAATGGCAAAACACTTCCAAAAAAACACATTGCCAAGAAATTTTGGGAATTTCTCCAGGCAATTGCTAGGAGTCAACACTGACTCAAAGGCACTTCACCCCCCAAAATATGTTGTCATAGCATTAAACAGTATATTTAATGAAGCTACTTGGAAAAAAGTTACAAGTGGAACAAAAAATAACCCTTCATCTTCCTTCAATAATTGGCTTGGTCTTACAATCATGAACATATGTCATCTACAGGCCATATCAATATTTGGAAAATTTCCTCATTTTTTGTACTAGTTTAAACAATAGTTTACTATTTAGGATGAAACAGGAAACTACTTTTCAGAAGTTTATCTTAGTTTAATCATTATTTTCTCACAATACAACATTAATTGAAGTTTCAGAAAGATATCTCTCAATAGAAATCCTTTTGCTAAATTGCTAAAAGCATTTGCTGATTCCCTTACCTTTGTGAAATTCTAGCCATAATAACAATCACAATCCATGAGACTGAACAGTAGGGAGAAGGATGGAAAGGATCCTACTTGAGCCCACACTCCAATTGGAAAACATAAGTCACTTTGGCGGTTGCACATCTCCTTTCGAAGTATGTATGGCTACTTACAATCAATGTCTCAGGAAATCAATCTCTCCTCATCCCTTTCCTTAATTTAGAAATATTGTAAATAATAAATGTTCTAAGTAGCCTTCCATATACAGTAAATCAGCTCTACAAGGTCCCCTAAAAATTTACACAGGTTGAGAACATTCAGGAGAAACGAAAGTCTACTTCATCTTTACATGCTCTAGACAAGACACAACAACCAGAAAACAATTTCACTTACAAGTGATGCATATCTTTGACAGATAGGTACAGCAAAAAATTTAGTACATAACATCTTGGTTCTGACCATGTAACAGCATCTCATTTATTCAGAAATGAAAGAAACTTTTAATAGCAGCAACACATTGCAAAAACCGCTAGTAAAAGTGTCAAAAGAGTTACAGCTCCAGAAAATGGCTCATTAACTATGCAAAGTATCTTACTACAGTATAAAGCTTTATTAAAGCTTTAAATGTTGAAATCAATGTGATGCCTTTCAAAAGGCAAACAGAAAAAAATCTGTACAAAGATAAAATACAACATCCATTTTCACAATTTTCTCAAGAACTACAGCTATTACAGTAATTTTTGCATGAGATCAAAATAACTTCATTCTAGTGTCATTCACCATCGAATACATTAATCTTACCAATGAACTGAATCCAATTCCAAAATGTTTCCTAGTTATCAGATACAAAAAAAGTGTATTTAAAGTGGTAAATAAAACCAAAGAATAAAGTAGCATTTATTTTGGTTAGCATGTTTTATTTTGGCAGAAATGTCCATACATGAAGTGTGTTGGTGTCTGTCTCTCTGAAGAACAAATTCATTTTTACAAGAGATTTACAATATTTTTTAAAAAATTAGTTATTTTGTACAAAAAAGAACACGATACCATCAGCATGGAAGTATATATTAAAATATATGAAAATGAACAGTATAAACCAGGAAAGAAACATTTTCTGAAATTATGTTTAGATCCTTTTTGCTTCCTCTTTCAATAGCCGCCTACTATCTACTGAATAGAGTTCTGAAGCTCATGTTTACTAATGAATTCCATCTCAGCAGCATCAAACAGAACTCAATGTGGTGCAGTGGATACAATAATGGACTGGAAGCATGGAGACCCAAGTACAATTCCAATCTGCCCACGGAATCCTTGGGATGACTTTGGGCCAAATACTGTTTCTCAGTCCAATCTATCTCCCAGTGTTATTGCTGCAAGAATATAAAGGATAAAAACTTTCTAGACAAAAAGTGGATATAAATGTAGTAAATCAGTGTTTGTACTTAAAAAATACTCTGAGAATATTAAAATCTGCTACAAAGACAGACATTTAACCAAAGGGATCTGTGCTATGATTCGTCATATTTATCTATTCTACACCAAGAGTCTGACTAATCCATTGAAAATAGAATATTGTTGAAAATTGCAGAAGAGGAAGTAGTTATAAACTGTCAGTGACTTGCACATGGTGCACTGATATAAAGTTTTGAGAATTCTACAAATGGTATAATGGTGAGGTATAAAAGGGACTTAACACTACATATTTTATTTATGATACTAAATAGTGGTGCAAGTTCAACATTCAGCAGGATGTATTTAAAAATTAGTCTGTCTCGCTATTCTTATGTATTTGAAAAGCAAGAATATATATAAATAATTCTTATACCAACTACCAAATAAAATGGGGACATATTTAATGGTAACAATATCATTCAGATAATTTGGGGAGGTATCCTGTATCTTCTCACCCACAGAACAGCATCAGCAAAACATATTCTACTATCCCTCCAAAATCTACTTCAAAAAGACGAGATAACTCCTGGTGTATATTTTAGAAACACTGGAAGTAAAACTACCATAGGATGGGAAATGTAAAACTGGATATTGACCAGTGTTCCATAATATTTAGAAGAGGAATTGTCAGAACTAAACTTAAGTTTCCAAATAAGCCCTAGATAAAGCACTTCATGCATTTGTTATCATATAAAAGCATTTAAATTTAAAAATACCTATGCAATTAAACGTGTCCCAATGCACAGAAAGCCACATAACAATACTGGCAGTGGTATTTGTATACATTGATAGTATTTTTGGATAGTTTACAAAAGCCACCATCAGCTCAAAAAAATTATAGCACCACAATTTTTATTTAGTTTTTAAAAAGCACACCTTCCAAATTAGAAGAAATTTGTCCAGAGTTTCTTTCAAGACTGGTTACATTTAGAACAGCTTTCAATTTTAAAATTAACAAAATCTATCCCAGCCGTTTTTATAGTAATATCCATGAATTTATCTTGCATCAAGAAATACCTTATTTCCTGAAGTAGAAAGAAAGTCATGCAACTGGAAAATTATGGAAGGTATTAGCATGTATTGAAAAAAATTCACATATTGTATACCTGTCCATTTTAGGTTGTATCATGCAATTACTATAGAAATAAGTTTAACATTGATTGCAACCGTTTTAACATATGAGTCAAGTATAAACCCAGCTGTGGATTAAAGTGCAAGTAACTGTGCCAAAGTTTTAGAAGGCAGAACTGATACCAACCCAAATGGTTATATAACTAACCAGAAGTGCAGGCAGTCTTTTATATGTTCTAACCAAGCTCATTCTATTTTTCCTCAACTACCAACCAAATATGTATTCCAGCGCTTTGGACACAATGCTTTCATCTTTCCTTGGAGTCTGTCTGTCAGAAATTACCTACAAGAGAGGCAAATTTGAATAAGTAGCTGTTTCATAACTTTTTAAGCAAGGTCAATACCTTTTATTCAAAAAATGTGACTAGGATTTCTTCACTATGTTAATACAAAAATACCTGGTAATCACTACTTGATGGTTTATACGCAGTGGCTAGAGGTCTCATGGTGGAAATCCTTTGTGTGCTTGAAGGCTGTGCTTGGGCAGCAAACGATTTCATTGGAGGTGTGAAGACTGAAGTTGGGGATGATACAGTGCCTCTATCTATATTTTCCATCACATTCTACAAGTAAGATCAAGGAATATATTTAGACATCTCTAAATGTTGGAAGACGAAGGAGTGCATTAGCCTCTGCTTCAATAAGTAAGTTAAAGTAAAGGATGAAGAGCCGTCCTATATGCCAGAGGTGTCAAGCTCAAAGCCCCCGGGCTGCATCCAACCCACGCGGTGCTTAGATCTGGCCTGCGGGGCCACCCTGGAAACAGTGCAGGACCGGCCCATGGTGCCTCTGCCAGCTGAGCTGCAGGGAGCTGCACAGGAGGCTGTCGCGGCCGAAAAGGGACCCTTGACGAGTGATGTCAAGCTGGCCACGCCCACCACACACACACACACACACACACACACACACACACACACAAAGTAAAACACAACCCTGATGCAGTCCTCAATGAAATCAAGTTTGACAGTCCTATTATATGCTTATTTTAATTTGAATTCCTGCACCCAGAGGGGACAGGCCTCTGGAGCCCATATCTCTCCCTCCAACTCTAATTCCATGAGAGCACTAAAAAAGTCACAAATTGGCCATTTGGTTCCCCAGGTTGACCACCTGCACCTTAGGACAGATTTTAAATTAGGTATCATTGAAAAACTTGATTTAAAATAGCAATAAATGTTTAATATTCTGAACAAAGCTGGATGAAAATAGTGATTTCCTTGACCATGGGGATGCTGCAATAGTTGCAAGTGTGAAAAAATGGTCATGTCACTTTTTTCAGTGCTGTTGTAACTTTGAACTGTCACTAAATGAACTGTTGTAAGTCAAGGACTATGTATACTGTTAATCATATTTACTATCAAAGATTGGTTATGACTCTGCATTCTCCATCTTATTTTGGGCTATTTACCCTTGCTCACAAAAACCATATAACAACAACTTACTTTATCAATACATGGTTTAACTCCAATCATGATAGATTCTCCAAAAATTCTTCCATCTTTACTCAGGGCTTTCCGAGCCTGTAATTTTGACTGATATCGAATATGCATCCAATTTCCTGTATTAGACATCTATATAGACAATGAGGAAGAATAAAATTTCAAAGCCAAACTGAGAATGGCCATTAAAAAAAAAAGTAAAGAAAGAAAAGCAAACACTATATATTTAGCCTCACCACATGTTTTAGTATATTTCCATACTGGGCAAACTGTAGCAGGATATATGAAGCAGATGCTTGTGGAAATCTGTAATATCAGTAGAAAAGACTTGTATCAATATTTGAAATCATAAATAAAATATGCAGTATTCAGTCTACCTCAACATTACATCACTGACAAGAGTCTCAGAAGTGCATACAAATACATTATGCCCAAGTCACTGACAAGCTCTGAGTAGCTCCTTACTTACTTGCTAGCCCATTTTATAGCATATCATTTGCAAAGTTAGCTTCACTTTGCAAATGATATGCTATATATAATGGGCTAGCAAGTAAGTCTAGGTGGAAAATGCTATCTTAATTTACAAACAAGGGAGTAATTTTGAGGAACAGCATCATCTCATGGGGAATATTTTTATAGATTGGCAAACTAAACCACACACATAAAAAGAGAGTAGCTTAATGCTTCTGCCTTCAAAATAACTGTTTACTTTTTCTCCCCAATAGAAACTAAGGGATTAACCTTTCCCTGCCTGTTTTTATCCTTTTAGTCTAAAAACTCCATCTGCTTTCTTTCTGGCTAATTAATGGCTGCTCCCTAATACAGCAGCCAACACTACTTCTGGATCCAAACCTCACTATTTCAATGCACAAAGGAAGAATTAAATGTTGTAATGACAACTATAAATAAATCTGTTCAGGAGTTTGATTATTCCCTTGTTTCATTATGTAAATTGCTTTACCAATTATCATATTTATGAAATCTAAGCACACTGTATTCATTGTAAAAAAACTGCACATGTATATTGCAACCTCACTTAATCTCACGCTCGCATCTTATAAAATTCATGCTCTTCTCCCACAGAATCAACATCCCTAATGCAAAAACTATAAACCATGGTAGCTAACTATCCTTCTGTTTATCATATGGAACTGCCAATCACTGACCCAAAGACTGTTACCCAGGTGTCATCAAGTTGATCTTCTGATGTCAAAGCATCTCCTTGAGTATAGAATGGATCTAGCTGAGCTGGTGACATGGTAGTTTTTCTAGGTTGTGCAAGACTTGCTGGACTAAACACACTTGCCCCTGTCAAAATATAATGAAATGTCCTTATAAGACCTGGTAGTTAAAGGATGAACTAGTTACTCCAAGCTAAAATAAAATATAGGCACGGCTTATTAAACTATTTTACTGGTTAATTTTTGAATTCATATTTACCAAATTCACATAGTTTTATACTGAAGAAAGAGAAATAGTGACGATGGTAACGTGATGTCTCAAGCCCAGTAAAATGTTACTATTGTCAATAAAAAAAGATTTATAAAGTTTATAATAAAATTTTTATCCTGATTGCCAGCATTTTACATAAATATAATGGAAAGCAAGCAAAGCAATATATAAATATTTCCATAAATATAATGGAAAGCAAACTAACTTAAAAGAAGACTTCTATCAGTGTCAGACATAAAGTAGAGCAGGAATTTTAAAAATCTGGTAAAAGTTTGGTCGGTATAACTTCAATAGAAATTATGTATCAGCCCATAAATTATGTAATGATCCATATAAAAATTAAATAGATCAGATATTCTTGAAATTTCCCTTGCAGATAAATTCTTAATTAAATATCATGAGGAGAAAATAATGCCGTACCTGTTCCAGGAGTTAATGGCAGAGACCCAACATTTGGACTCTGTATTACAGAAAAAGTAGCCTGCATGAAAGTACAATGTTAGTTAGAAATTGTTTTAAAAGCCAGAAGATAAACTCTTTAAGCAAAATGTTTTATTTTAAAATTAGCCAGCACAATTCAACTCAAAAATACACTTGCATGTTGTCATTTGTTTTTGATAAAAACAAATAAAATCCCAAGACTGAACTATACAGCAGAATATGCTGTGTAGGGATTATTATTTTATAGGATCTCATATGCAATTTACATTTTCTTTGGGGCTTGAGCACAGTTGAAGCGCCACACTTTTCTACTGAGCAATAACAGAAGCCAAAACTGAGTAATTTGGGCCAGTATTGACTTAAAATAGGTGATAATTCAATGGACTGTAGAATTAGATGAGGTTATCAGTATGGAATAAAATGTTTACTGCAATGTCAACTACTACAAATAATTTTCCAGAAACCTATAAATGTATATAACCACTTCTCAGCTATCAGGCTTGGGTCTCTGAAAATACTAATTGCATAAAAATATTACACATAGCCAAATGTATAATATCTTTAACATACTGTGTCACATACAAGATTAGCAAAGCCTATAATAGCCAGCAAAGTATCATGCTCTTCCTTGAACCCTTTCTCTTCCAAAGGCAAGAGTTTTTATTTGTGCAACATTAAATAATCCCATGAACTTAATGTTGATGCATTCAAATCCAAGCTCTGTTCTTTGGCTGCATGTAGGAATGTTTTCTGAGGACCTCTTTGGGGTCAATTATAGAAAGTTCTTCTATTAATTCTATGTCTTTTTCCAAGATTCAGTGAATCACAAAAACATTCCACATTTCTTTATGCGTTAGAGAAATACAGTGGCTCTCAAAAGCATTTTTCACTACCAAGTATAGTTATAAAAATATTTACATGTGATTAATACTGAAGTAAGATTGATAACAAGGCTAATTGTTGTAATTATAATTGTATAATTTCATCATATACACTCAGTTGTGCTATAATTTCAGGGGAACAATGATGTGCCATTGCTATGTATTAATATAGCCCAGGTGTGTCAAACTCGCGGGCCAGGGGCCAAATGCATCACATACTGGCCATCCCCACCCCCATTTTAGCGAAAGGAAAGTCACAATACATCACATGACAAAAATGTGACACCGTGAATTTCACACCTCTGATACAGCCAAATGGGATCCACTAAGAAAGAGAATGGCTGATTTAGCCTCACTTCTTACACTAGGCAATGAAAGTTCTAGATTGCAACCCAGAACTATGAAGGAAGAGAATTTTACTTCTTTTGCTTGATTCTTATTAAATGTGGCATAGTATCACAATTGTTTTGTATGCTCTGTTCACATTCCAGAAAGGTTAATCCCATTCTAATGTGGTCTTTATAAAGAAGTTACAAAATAAAGCTACAAACTCTTCCCCCTTCCTTTCCCCACCTTTGTAGACAGCTTTTCCAATTTCCTCTGCTGTTCCTGCTCCCCCCACCACTTGCATACATAAACTGGCCAGGCACAACCCAACATTTATTAAACATATGCCACTCATATGTAAACACGACTATGTTTTCAATGCCAAGATAGCCTTTTTAATCGTATCAACAAGGAGAAAAATGAAATAAAGACCTTTCCTAAAAGTTTATCCAGGAAGCAGGAGGTGAAAAACCACAGAAAAAACACATTCTAATCAAGCATGCATACAACTGACATCGTTTCACTAACGGAATATTTAACAGCTTTGCCTTACAACAGAAAAATATGTTTTCTTTTGTTTAAACACTTATTTCACTTATTCCACATGTGGCCATAAATCAGGTCTTTTGGATTTCTCTCACCCTTCAACCCCAAAATGCATAAAAAATATGCCATTCTATGGTTCAGAGTCCCTCTTTCTTGCAAAGCAGGCACCCAATGATCATTGATAAAGCTCAGCCATTTCTCATCACTGTGCTCTTTTCTTCAATGGAAATTCTATAACATTACCAATGCAGAAAAATATTATTATTTATCACTTGCAAATCTCAGTCTCGCTTTGCCGTTTCGGGGGAATTACTTACAGGCCTTCGTGAAGTCAAAGGTGTTGATCCAAGACCTGGGCTAGCGACTTCATCATAGATACTTCTAACTGGAGGAGCACCACCTTTGTCTTTGTGTGTTGGCATTACTGGTTGTGGAGGAGATCCACCTAAGTAAACATAATATTAGAACTAGTTAGCATGGAATTTTCTGTAATTGTTACATTTTTTCTGATTAAAGTGATTATCATGAATAAAAAATATCTTGTACATGAATAAAGTTGCATAACTATTTCTGAATCTTGTCAAAAATCAAAGGCTGGAAACTCTGGAAACTGACAAAAAAACAATGCAAATCACAGTCACATAAGTAGTTATAGGAAGGTCTATTGTCATTTCAAACAGTCATTAAGCAAACAGCCATAAATCAAGAATAACTTGTACAATATGGACAGTATCACTGTGCTCCAAAACAAATCCCCTTCTCTTAAGGGGAAAAAAATTCTGAATTACAATTGTGGGAATTGCATTTGTGATTATAAATCCTAAGTATTTTTCTCAGGGAACAAGAACATTATATATAAAGTAGTTATGATTTTTTTTAAATGCAGTGTTTTAGAAATTCAGTAACATGAATATCAGTCAAGCTGAACAGTCAAAAAGTTTATTTCAAGTGATTCACCCTAGAAAATATTTGCAATGCAATACACACAAGTGGTCTTTTGCCCTGCCAAAATTAGCTTGCTTCCTAATGTTTTTAATAAAAAAAATAGCAAAGACCTGTTCTCAGCAAACACCAGTAACCACTTACCCCTATCTCAAGTAACACCCACTCTTAATACTATTCTAGGATATTCTTGGTAAATTTTTGCCATTTGGGGCTACTAGGAAAGTATTTTAATTCAGAACCAGCTTACCAGCAAGCATTGGTGACCTCATTTCCATTATACCAACTGAAGGACCACTTAAAGAGCGAGGCTGTGGCGTCACTGGAGTTGGCAAATCACCCATCAGAAATCCAGGCAGAAATTGAGCACCAGCACCTGGTTTTGGTGAAGAAGGGGATCCTAATGCCATTGGCTCAGCACCTGTGTTACAAAAGGTAGTTCACATAAGAATTACATTCAGCCTCTACCAAAGACACTACAGTACAGGTAGTTCCCGATTTACAACAGTTCATTTAGGTACTTTTCAAAGTTACAACGGAACTGGAACAAGTGACTTATGATCATTTTTCACACTTACCTTTGCAGCATCCCCATGGTCACATGATCAAAATTCAGACCCTTGGCAACTGATTCATATTTATGACAGTTGCAGAGTCCCGGGGTCCTGTAATCGGCTTTTGTAACCTTCTGACAAGCAAAGGCAATGCGGAATCCAGATTCACTTAACAAGCATGTTACTAATTTAACCAATCATGATTCACTTAATGACTGTGGCAAGATAAGTCGTAAAATGGGACAAACTCAAATAATATTTCACTTGGCAACATAAATTTCAAACTCAATTGAATAGAATAGAATAGAATAGAATTTTTTTATTGCCCAAGTGTGATTGGACACACAAGGAATTTGTCTTGGTGCATATGCTCTCAGTGTACATAAAAGAAAAGATACGTTCATCAAGGTACAACATTTACAACACAATTGATGGTCAATATATCAATATAAATCATAAGGATTGCCAGCAACAAGTTATAGTCATACAGTCATAAATGGAAAGAGATTGGTGATGGGAACTATGAGAAGATTAATAGTAGTGCAGATTCAGTAAATAGTTTGACAGTGTTGATGGAATTATTTGTTTAGCAGAGTGATGCCTTATTTGTTTAGCAGAGTGATGGTAGGAGTTGAAACAGTTTATGTCCAGGATGCGAGTGATCTGTAAATATTTTTACGGCCCTCTTCTTGATTCGTGCAGTATACAGGTCCTCAATGGAAGGCAGGTTGGTAGCAATTATTTTTTCTGCAGTTCTAATTATCCTCTGAAGTCTGTGTTTTTCTTGTTGGGTTGCAGAACCGAACCAGACAGTTATAGAGGTGCAAATGACAGACTCAATAATTCCTCTGTAGAACTGAATCAGCAGCTCCTTGGGCAGTTTGAGCTTACTGAGTTGGCGCAGAAAGAACATTCTTTGTTGTCCTTTTTTAATGATGTTTTTGATGTTAGCTGTCCATTTGAGATCTTGCGATATGATAGAACCTAGAAATTTGAAGGTTTCTACTGTTGATACTGTGTTGTCTAGTATTGTGAGAGGTGGAAGTATGGAAGGGTTTCTCCTAAAGTCTACCACCATTTCTACGGTTTTGAGTGTGTTCAGTTCCAGATTGTTTTGGTTGCACCACAAGGCTAGTCGTTCGACCTCTCATCTATATGCGGATTCGTCATTGTCTCGAATGAGACCAATCACTATTGTGTCATCTGCGAACTTCAGTAGCTTAACAGATGGATCGTTGGAGATGCAGTCATTGGTATAGAGAGAGAAGAGAAGTGGGGAGAGCACACAGCCTTAGGGGGCCCCTGTGCTAATTGTACAGGTATTTGATGTGATCTTGCTTAGCTTCACCTGCTGCTTCCTGTTTGTTAGGAAGTTAGGAAACAAACAGTTGTGGTTGCAACTCGAGGATTATCTGTAGCTGGTTGTTAATTTTGAGACCTTAAAACAGGGCTGTCAAACTCACGGCAGGCAGGCGGGATGGTTTAGCGAAGGAGAAAAAAGCCCGATACATCACGTGATGCTGCCATGACATCAGTTTGACACCCCTGCCTTAAAACAAAACAAACAAAAATATAGCTTTCCTATTGAATACAACTGCCCTGTTAAGCATTACCTTCTTTGTAACCACCATAAAGGTATTCCTCGACTTACAACAGTCCATTCATTGACTGCTCAAAGTTACAACGGCAAAATAAAAAGTAACTTATGATCATTTTTCACACTTACGACCACAGCAAGTATTCTCAATGTCACATGATCAAAATTCAGACGCTTGGCCACTAGTTCACATTTATGACGTTTGCAGTGTCCCGCAGTCACACAATCAGCTTTTGCGACCTTCCTGACGAGCAAAGTCAATGGGGAAGCCAGACTGACTGAATCATCGTGCACTAACGTAACAACTGCAACGATTCACTTAACAACTGTGGCAAGAAAGTTTGTAACCTGGGGCAAGCCCCACCAGACAAACAGTTTCATTAAGCAACATAAAATGTGGGGCTCAATCTAAATGTGGTCATAACTCGAGGACTACCTGCACTGGTTGCAAACACAAATATTTGAATCTAAGTTACTTTATCCCTAGAACCACATTCCCTCCGAACAAACAAGGGACAATTTTGTTGTTGTTAGTTGCGAACAACATGACCAACCCATCGCAACCCCATGGACAATGTTCCTCCACGTCTTCCTGTCCTCTACCATCCTCAATCTTTCCCAGCATTAGGCTCTTCTCCAGCAAGTCCTTTCTTCTCATTAGGTGGCCAAAGTATTTCAGTTTCATCTTCAGGATCTGGCCTTCTAAAGAGCAGTCAGGTTGAACTCCTCTAGGACCGACTGGTTTGATTGTCTTGCAGTCCAAGGGACTCGCAGGAGTCTTCTTCAGCACCAGAGTCCAAAGGCCTCAATTCTTTGGCGCTCAGCCTTTCTTATGGTCCAACTTTCACAGCTGAACATTGTAACTGGGAAAACCATAGTCTTGACTATACGCACTTTTGTTGGCATGATGATGTCTCTGCTTTTTAGTATGCTGTCTAGCTTTGCCATAGCTTTCCTCCCCAGGAGCAAGTGTCTTTTAATTTCTTGGCTGCAGCAGTCATAAGAGCAAGTTTCTCACCTACCTCCACCCACCCGCAGTAACTTTTTAAAGCAAGGGTCTCCAACCTTGGCAACTTTAAGACTTGTGGACTTCAACTCCCAGAATTCTGGGAGTTGAAGTCCACAAGTCTTAAAGTTGTCAAGGTTGGAGACCTCTGTTTTATAGCAAAGAGACGTTTGGGGCTCTTTACACCGTACCTAAGCCAACAGGTTTAAAAACAGTCTCCCGGACCGTGTTTTGAACACGTTTGAACCCGTACTGGGGGTTGCTTCCTCCCCCCACCCCACATTTCCTCGACCCAGCGGTAAACAAACGACCTGCTTTCCTTCCTTCTTTCCTTCCTCAGACGCCCTTGCAATCTTTCCGGGATTTCGCCATGCAGGTCTAGGTGAGAGTGACGTCACAATCGGGGGGACTCCCTCCCTCCTCCCCCTCGCCCGCGAGACCCAGGGCGTTCTGGAACCACCCACCCACCCACCCCCGTCCCAAATGGACGAGCCCTTGACGTGAGGCAAAGAGAGAGAAACGACCGGCAACAAACACGCCTCCCCTTTCCCGCCTTCCTTCACAAAGTCCGCTTCGACGTAATTTAATTAAAATTTCATTGTAATTTCATTAACCCGAGACGAGGCTCACCCAAAGAAGGGGAAGACAGCGGTAGCTCCATAGCGAAGGCAGCCATCCACGCCGGGAAAGCAGCAGCCACTGCCAGACCGGCCGCGTGCAAAGCAGCCGCCTCTTTTTTTTTTTTTGCCTCAGCCCGTCACTTTCAAATGAAGCGGAAGCGCCGCTCTTGCCCGCCGTGGAGGGGGTGGGGGGAAGGCAAGACGCCACTTCCTCACAAGAACGGACCATAAAGTTGGTGCCGGCTGGCGGCCTCTCCTATAGGGTTGCGGCTCTATGGTCGTTTCCCTTCTGGAATGCGCGGAGAAGCGAAAGTCTTAGGATCCTTTCTTTCGCAGGGCCGTTTCCGCCTGGGTTTTATTGCCTGGCTCAATTTCCGCCCTTGGTTCGTGGCCCACTGGGGTCTCTGGGTGGGTGATTAGAAATTAAAAGCTTTTTGAAAGCTGCGTGTTTGTTTGTTTTTTAACGACAGCCACTCTTCTGTGGAAGGTGACAGGCGAGATAAAAGCTTTTAACTTTTTCAAGCTCCATGTACAGAAAAATAAGGAATTTAAGTTATTTAAAACATAAATTTCATCGTCAATACCTCCTGCTCTAAGATAAATAGGAAATATTGTTTTATGACGTGAGATCTATAGCAAAAACCTTGTGCACTCTCAACTCTGCTATATATTCAAAATAGTGAAGTGTGTGTACGTGTATATTATATATGTGTGTGTGTAGTTTTAGTAAGTGAGGTCTATAGCAACCTTGTGAATTCAATTCTGGTATGTATTCAAAATAGTAATATGCGTGTATCTATATGTATATATACATATATGTATTGTATATGTATGTATGTACGTATGTATGTATGTATCTATGGATGTAAAACAAAAAACAGACATTCTGCAAGCTCCAGAACTAAAATAATTAAATTTTTATTCTACTAAGCTTTCGTTAGCCATCTGCTCGCTCACACACACTTTCTTTTGAGAGTTGGCAACAAAATTTTATTTTTAATGTGGGCCAATGTGCTCACAGTAAAAAATGACAAAGGTTATCTAGATCAGATAATTGTAGGCATTTTAAGAAGATGGAGGAAAACAGTACAATTTGTTCTATTGACTAATAGCCAATTTTTCACTGGATTCTGGGCTGGCTCCAGTGTAACCTGACTCACCAGCGTAACAAATCAGACGTACCTTCATGAGTTGATATGATTATGTTATCCTAAACTTTTTTAATTGGTAAAACATAGTTGCAAGTAACAGATAATTGCTAAATCAAAGAAGCTTAAGTCCACAGTAATCGTTCTATTTATTAAGATTAAAATAAAAAAAGCAAAATGCATCTGAGATGAATTCAGAATTACTTGTATGAACAAGGATTAGTTTTTGATGATAGATATAGAGCTATAATGGTATGCAACTTTTATTTACACTGATTTTTTAAAAAGTCCATTTCTCTCATTAAAACACAACCATAAAATTCAGTCTTCATCGTTCCCCTATTGAGTTTCCATTTTTAATGATTGAATTGACAGTATTTCTGGAGCTGCTCCATGAAGCCAGAATTTGGACAAATAGCAGGTCTTGCATTTTTCACCACCGAAAAAGCCATGGCAAAATTGAGTCCTTCTGAATACATTAGAAACCCTATGATAATTGCTGCTGCCCGGGAAACTCCTGCATTACAGTGAACAAGCACAACACCATCCTTTGAAAAAGAAAGGAAAGACATTTAAGCTTTCATTTTCCCTCAAAATTGAGCCACCGATATTTTCTTTTAATACCAAGGCTTTTTAAGCAAGCTCTACAAAGTCCTCAGAACGGGTGAAATGCCCTCTGTTTGGCCAATCCAGTAGCGATGGTGGTGGGTGGTTCAGAGAACCGGTAGCAAAAATCTCTGCAACCCACCCCCCATCCATGCCCAGCAGAGCCGCACAATCATCAGAGCCTTTTTTACTTTTAAAAGCATTTTTTTACAACCTCTTCAGCCAGACATTGTAAAAAAAATGCTTTTAAAAGGTAAAAAAAAGGCTCTGACAATCCCAGCTGAGTTGCCTGGGGAAAAAAAAGATTGTGCACCACAGCTGATCACCCCCCCTCCACCCATGCGCGCTGTTCTACTTACCCCATGCCTCCTTTTGGCATGCATTGCATGCGCACCTTGCATTTGGTGCATGGTGCGTACAGCACGCAGCCAGCAAACCAGTAGTAAACCGGTTCAGATTTCACCACTGCCTCAGAAGTATAATTTAGTACATGCATACTCTTTTTCATACATACATTTATTTTTATCAGAATCCCTGTGGATTGCGTAGATTTTGCTAGATTCAATCTTTTCCCCACCTCAGTATTTAGTCAATGCTCTCCTTTTCTGAAATACTCATTGATGGCTAAAAGGTAAATTAGAATCAATACAAACATTTCATGGTTTTCAGCACACCAGCAGAAATATGAGATATACAGTAGCTGGAGACTAATGGTATGACTATGTAATGACAGACAAGCCATCTGTTCATGCTAGCAAACACATTTAACGGTCTGCTGTATATATTTGTGATGATGGTCTGATCTGCCATGGTGGGCTTAACCAGTTACCAAAAATCCATTTTATTAGGATGGCATGTTTCAATAATCAGAAATTTTAAATGTACACTTGCTAAATGTAACAAAAACAATATGTAATTTGAAATTAGAATGGGTAATTCTGTGTTTTTTTTTCTGGTGTAGATCAGAAGTAATTGGGGATTTGAGAATATAAACGGGTCAAATAGGATTAGGATTACATTTAAAATAGAGAAGTTAAAGCTCTAAGAATTAAAGTTTTCATTAAAATTACATAATGCAGGTTTTGTGATCCTACCCCTCAAATTGGTAGCTACTGTATGTGCAGCAGCAACAACACTGTACAAAAAGATAATTTGATAGTCGTAAACTTCTATAATTGAGAATTTTTTATTTCAAAAGCCTATGTCATGCATGGGAATATAGAAAATGTATTCTATTGCAGGTTTGTTTGCTTTAATGAAGCAATTTGTGATCTCATACTTTATTCATTTGTCCTGCTTTGCTTGGCAGCGTGCCTTCAATACAATACTGAATGTTTTTGTCTGGGCAATAAAGAAATTTTGTATTATGAAGTACCAGAAATATCAGGAAAGAAAGAAAGATTGTAAAAGCAATCTTGAGTATACAAAACTAACTGAAAAATTAAAACTTCTGAGGCAGAAGAGTAACACCAGGATCTTAGAATGGCCAATCTAATTTAGAAATGAAGTGGAAACTGTAACTAGAAACCTTCAGGAGAGCATGAAATGAAGACACGTTTCAGGTAACTTGTTAATAATACACCACATTCTTCTTTCTAAAATAAGACAAAGGGTAATGGAGCAAAGTTATCTTCCTTTCTTTCAAACTGTGTAAATAATGAACATGTAGAAACTCAGAAGCTCTTGGAACCACCAGGTTTGAAAATGTCAAGATACTAACAGGTTGTAGCATCAAGTGAAGTTATATGAAATAGATCAGACATCAGATTACTTATATGCGCATTTAGATATAGAAGTACTGTATCTTTATAAAATGATTTTTCTAATTTATTTTTGACAGGCTATACTGTATATGCAAGACAAAATCCTAGTCATATGTATGAAATCTAAATATTTCCTATTCAGTTCAGTGCCACAGTTCAGTACAGAATTAAAAGCATTTCAAGGGTCCTCATTCAGTGTTGATTTCCAGTACACAATCACACTCTCCTGAAGGTTTCTAGTTACCGTTTCCACTTCATTTCTAAATTAGATTGACCATTCTAAGATCCTGGTGTTACTATTCTGCCTCAGAAGTTTTAATTTTTCAGTTAGCTTTGTATACCCAAGATTGCTTTTACAATCTTTCTTTCTTCCTGATATTTCTGGTACTTCATAATACAAAATTTCTTTATTGCCCAGACAAAAACACCTTTGGGATCTGCAAGACTTACATACATTATTAAGCTTTACACTGAAATGATTATCTTGACGAGACAATTTTTAAAGAAGATCATCTCCCTGCCAGGGAGATACATATGTATATATGTGGCTACATATAGAACATTAATTTATTTACGTTGAAGTTTAAACTTTTGTTCAAATAAGGCTGGGAATAAATAGGCAGTTCCAACCTTAAGATACTTTAACTGATCTTAGTATGGATGAGTCTTAAAAGACTCCTAACTAATCAATGCAAAGAATGGATGAATTTAATACACACACACACACACACTGCCAAGCATCATTCCTTGCAACAATTATTTACCTTTAACTTGATTTGCTCAATAAATTCAAAGCATTCAGGAAAATAGGAGGTGATGTCAGTCTCAGGCAGGTCAAGAATAGGGATAGTTTTATATGTCAAGTCATTGGGGAAGGCATTTTCAACTCCATAAGCTACGTTTAGAACATGGGTAACCTAAAACAGAAAAGACATACAATCAAGATAGCACTTTCAAAGGAATGCCATTCATCGGTCACAAGATCAGAGTGGCACCTTCATTCAGATCTGTTAAATTCTTCCTCTCTCTCTCTTGTTGGACAAATATATATTTTTCTACTTCATTTCATTCATTAGTTCATGATAATTTCTCCTCTTACGTTCCAAGTCACAATCTTTGCACGCTATAATGATTACCGGTGTGTATGTCACCAATATTTATTCATCATGAGTTTGGTCAATAGAGGTTTTCACATAACATATTTTAGCACTATAAATGAGATGTAGATATGATTACCAACAATATGAAAACAATATTTGTTTAGTTTTGCATAATATGCAGTGGTGGAATTCAATTTTTTTTACTACCGGTTCTATGGGCATGGCTTGGTGGGCGTGGTAGGGAAAGGATACTGCAGAATCCCCATTCCCTCCCAACTCCTGGGGGAAGGATACTGCAAAATCCCCATTCCCACCCCACCCCATTCCCACCCCAACAGAGGTAGTATTTGCCGGTTCCCCGAACTACTCAAAATTTCTGCTACCAGTTCTCCAGAACTAGCCAGAACCTGCTGAATTTCACCCCTGATAATATGATCTGTGTTCCACAAGCACAGCCAATGACCAGTTTTATCTTAAGCATGCTCATATTATCCTGAACAAGTTGGGGTCTCTAATCCAGGGGTCTCCAACTCCTGATCTGTGGACCAGCACCAGTTCACGGCATGACAGAAATCGGTCCACGAAAACAAGTGAAATCCCATCCACGGGATGCAGGCAGCACATGAAACCATGCCCACTCCAGCCAACAGAAAAATCTCTCTCCACGGAACCAGTCCCTGATGCCCAAAAGGTGGGGGGGGGGCACTGCTCTAATCTACAGACTATCTTGAAAGCCAACATGCTATTGTCTGCAACCCATCAGTTAGAAGGAATGTTACTGTCACATTCAAAATACACTTGCTTTTATAATCTTCATGTTCTGAATGGCAAACAATTATCTTCTATCATGAAATCAACTGCAAGGTTGTGATTAAGTATATTTCAATACAAAACCAGTAAACCAAAGTTTCTCAAACTATGTTCCATAAAACTCTAGGTTCTGCAAGAACTTGGTGGGGCTTTGTGAGAGGCTAAGGGCCAAAAAGCCCCAAAGATTTACCCAAATGTAGTTAATTTTCCATTACCAGAGCTGTACTAATGTTAACTATCAGATGCAACTGCTTTTTAAAAAACCCATACATTACCTTATATTTTTTCATTAGTTCCAGGTCATGAGCAGCATCCTGGGAACCTGTGAAAGACAGACGTTATCCCACCAAGTTTGGGAAATAATTACATGCAGACAACAAGACCGAATACTGCATATCATTCTGATGAAATTAAGTAAATTATTATTACACACATGCATGTATGTGTATTACATATATGTGCAGTTTACATATATACAAGACACGGGTATATACAAGAGGGGGGGGAAAACCCTTTTATAGAACAGATCCAGTTTGAATTACCTATGCCAATTATTTCATTTCTGGAGTTAATCTTATGTATTGAAAGTAGTATATTAATAGAATCACAGAATTATTATTACTATTATTGTATTATACACAGTGGTGGGATTCAGCCAGTTTGCACCACTTCGGGAGAACCGTTTGTTAACTTTCTGAGCAGTTTGGTAAACTGGTTGTTGGAAGAAATCATTAGAGCAGAGAACCGGTTGTTAAATTACTTGAATCCCATCACTGATTATACACTATTATCATTATGATCCCAAAGCAGTGGCTACCCTTTTATAACCAAATCTGGGTGGCTTCCAGTCAAAAGCAAGAACCTAAAAATCTTAATAAAGTTACAAACTAAGCACATTAAAAACAACAAAAACCTGGTGCCAAGTCATATAGACTCTTATCCCAGTATATACACACACACATATCCACCATGCACAGCCATGGTGCACAGCTATGCACAGCCATACATACACACCCATAGTTTTCCAGTGCACACAGGTATGCTCAACTATTAATGCTGCTTTGGCTAAAAACTACATACCCAGCAAGAGCCAGGGCTTAATCACCCCAATTTGAAGATCCAGGCTCAGGTCCTGCACATAACCACAGGCATCCCCCTCCTTACAATCAGCCACTTCCACCACTTGCATCTGGGCATCCTTCCAGGTCTCGATAAGTCTCTTTCCCGATAAAGTTGTGACTCTGGTGCATTGCTTTTTCAAATTAGTCCTGGAGAAGGATTTGATTTCTTGGGTGAGTGAGTGCATGACATGAGAAAGCGGGCAGGAGCAAAGCCAAGAAGAAGCTTCTTTGCATTTGATTTCTTCTTTTTTGTGAGTGGATCCGCTCCCAGTCTTTCAGCTATGCCTAAACACACACGCATCCCTCCTCAGAGAGTCTTCAAGCACAATTGGCAAGCAGCGTAAGAAGCCTTGCCTGTTATGCTTCCTTTTTCCTCAGGCAACAGTGTAAAAGAGTTTTGGATTGGCTATAGAGAAGCCTTTCTGGATTGGTTGAGAGTCCTTTTTCTGTTAAGTAGCACGAAATCTCCCGGGTTGCTGAAACAGCTTACAGATGCACGCATGCTCTGCTCCTCTCTCACTTTCGTATTATTTTGTATGTAATATCTGTTAAAGTGCTATGAGGCAAAAGAAATGATCAGAAAACAAAGAGATGCAAGAGAAGAAGAAAAGATAAAAGAAAATGTAGCTAAATCTGACATGCCCTACATCTCACCATACTTTTTTATCCTTTATCCAACCACATCCATACATCCAGGACTGGTGGAATTCTATTTTTTTTACTACCAGTTTATTTATTTATTTTTATTTATTTATTTTTGTCACACAGTATATATAAGCATAAGCATGAAACAACTATACAACACATAAGCATATATATGAGTATGAGTATGTAATAATTATATTAATTGGATATAACGAAGGAAAACATTAGGACAGGAACGGTAGGCATGTTGGTGCTCTTATGCACGCCCCTTACAGACCTCTTAGGAATCGGGTGAGGTCAATGGTAGACAGTTTTTGGTTGAAGCTTTTGGGATTTTGGGAAGAGACCACAGAGTCAGGTAGTGTATTCCAAGCATTAACAACTCTGTTACTGAAGCCATATTTTCTGCAATCAAGATTGGAGCGGTTAACATTAAGCTTAAATCTATTGTGTGCTCGTGTATTGTTGCAATTGAAGCTGAAGTAGTCTTTGACAGGAAGGACATTGTAATAGATGATTCTATGAGTTAAACTCAGGTCATGTCGAAGGCGGCGTAGTTCTAAATTTTCTAAACCCAGGATTTCAAATCTGGTGGCATAAAGTATTTTGTTGTATTCGGAGGAGTGGAGTACATCTTCTTGTAAAATATTTCTGGACACGTTCAATTGTATTGATGTCAGAAATGTGATATGGGTTCCAAACAGTTGAGCTGTGTTCAAGAATTGGTCTAGCAAATGTTCTGTGGGTGTGGCTTGGTGGGCATGGCAGGGGAAGGATACTGCAATATCTCTATTCCCACCCGACTCGTTTTTCCCCCAAATGCCATCACTCTGCTAAACAAATAATTCTCTCAACACTGTCAAACTGTTTACTAAGTCTGCACTACTATTAATCTTCTTATCATTCCCATCACCCATCTCCTTCCACTTATGACTGTTATGACTGTAATTTTGTTGCTGGTATCCTTACAATTTATATTGATATTATTTCCTGATTGCTTATTTGTACCCTATGACTATCATTAAGTGTTGTACCTTATGATTCTTGATGAATTTATATTTTCTTTTATGTACACTGAGAGCATATGCACTAAGACAAATTCCTGGTGTGTCCAATCACACTTGGCCAATAAAAAATTCTATTCTATTCTATTCTGTTATATTCTATTCTACTCCAGGGGAAGGATACTGCAAAATCTCCATTCCCACCCCACTCTGGGGCCAGCCAGAGGTGGTATTTGCCAGTTCTTCGAACTACTCAAAATTTCCGCTACCGGTTCTCCAGAAGCTGTCAGAACCTGCTGAATTTCACCCCTGATCCAGCCAGTGCTGATGAAAAGAGCTCCTCTTTCTTCTCCAGCTTGGTCAGCCAACTGGACTTTCTTCCTCGATGTTACTGAATAAGGAATCAGACCATGCCTGTGCCCAAAATGCAACACCAACAGATTACAATTATTGTAGAGTGGAAAAATTCCTGCTATACATACTTCTAAGACTCACATTCCTACTGCATTCACTTAAGTTTAGACTTGTCTTGACCCAGCATTTAGTTGTATATAACACATTCCAATACACATCTATTTTTGCTCCTTTCAGTGCTGACAGTCTATATATCATCACCACTGTCACTGTTTTCACCTATTCTTTCATTATCTTCTGAAGAGCAAGAATTCAGCCCACACACCCAGTGCTTGTTATAAAGCCACAACGCAGTTCCCAAATTTTGCTCATCATTGCTTCTTTTTTTCTCTCTTAATCAGAATTCTGCCAAACACCTTTGTAGGCACACAAACTATTTTCTGTATAGTTTTTGCTGACGTCTTGCTGTCTTTGCTTTTCAGGCATCTTGCCCAATACACTCTTCAGACACACATAACTCTCACTTACATTAAAAGTACATCTATATGTACATCAACATTTCATCAGTTATGCCATCAGTACCTGCAGCTTTTTCATTTCTTAATATTGCCACATTTATGTTCTCCTCATCTTTTTTTTTTCTTGGACACAGACATTGAGCAGCATTTATTTCAATTCCTTTCTTCAAATTATCACTATTCCTATTGAAATCTGTAATATATGCCTTGCAATATTCCATCATTTCAGTTTCAATGCAAATCATTTCCTAGCTTTTAATTCTTTGTGTCAAGTAAAACACACACAAACTATAAAACTGAGTACACATTTAAGGGAGACAAAACACTCTTAAATAACCCTGAAAAGAAAGACAGTGCTTATAACCATGACAAGATATGTAATGTTTGCAGAATATAATATACTTGGTGTAGAACAGGTAATAAGTTATGTCTACAGGATACAAGACCAGATAAGTTTTAAAAAAGGGCAATAGTTTTAAGTCCCAAAAACTGAAGAAAAACAAATACATCTTGAATTTGATTGTGTAAGAATTGTTTAGAAATTTATTTCTATTTATGTCATTGGACTACAGGGTCTCACTTCTTTCCAGAACACTCTCATAATAGCAATATGAATACAAGATACTCAATTCTAAGCAAAGACATTCGTTTAACCATTTGTAATAGATGTATGTTTTGCTTTTAAAAGGAGACATGATTGGACAGATTGCAGATTGGAAAAAAGATTGGACAAATCTTTGGATTCTGGAAGTACGTAAGTCTAAGTAATAAATTAAAAATAAATTTATATGGACAGAACTTGTTAATTTGGAAATGAAATGTTCTAGAAAACTCGAGAACATTCTGTTTCTTCTCCAAGCCATGCCAAAAACCTTCAGACTGAGCCATTCCACGAGGGAGCCACTCGTGGCTCCCATATAACACCTCTCCTGCGCAAGCTGCACTGGCTGCCTGTGGTCTTCCGGGTGCACTTCAAGGTGCTGGTTACCACCTTTAAAGCGCTCCATGGCATAGGACCCGGATATCTTCGGGACCGCCTCCTGTTACCATATGCCTCCCAGCGACCGGTGCGCTCCCATAGAGAGGGTCTCCTCAGGGTGCCGTCAGCCAAACAATGTCGGCTGGCGACCCCCAGGGGGAGAGCCTTCTCTGTGGGGGCACCTACCCTCTGGAATGAGCTTCCTCCTGGACTCCGTCAACTTCCTGATCTCTGGACCTTTCGCCGCAAGCTGAAGACGTATTTATTCTTCCGAGCAGGACTGGCATAAAACGGGTTTTTTAATTGGATTTTAACTGGGGTTTTATATTATGTATTTTATATTTAAATTATTGGCTATATTGAATAAGTTTTTTAATTGGTTTTATTGTATTGTATCGTATTGTATTTTATCTGGCTGTTAACCGCCCTGAGTCCTTCGGGAGAAGGGCGGTATAAAAATTAAATTATTATTATTATTATTATTATTATTATTATTATTATTATTATTATTATTATTATTATTATTATTATTCCAAAGAACAGTAGTTCTCCAAACTGGATGGGATTCAAAGTCTCCCTCTGGAACGGCTTGGTCTAGAGAAGGTTTGCCATAGCCTAGATGGGAAGTAGAATTCTCTGGAACATTCAGTTCCCAAATGAGTTGAGTTTTGCCAATCTCTAGTCAAAATGCATAAAATAAGATCTTCTCAGATCCTTAGATTCAGATCCTTAGATCTTCATTTTTAAGGAAAAACGTAGACGGCATTTTAAATGGCTAAATTTTTATGAAAACTATAGATTGCATTTTAAGTGAAATATAAAGATTTCAAAAGGTATCAGTTACTTTACTGTACGTGTGTCTAGTTCTGGGTATCACTGTTTAAAATGGATTCCAGACTATATAACAAGTCCACTGGAAGAGAACAAAAATTGCTGAGATTCCTAAATACGTAAGAGACAACTGGTGAAACATAAAAAGATGACATTGATCTGTGAAATTATATGCAGTGGGAATTTGAAAGACCATAAAATTGCTTTCCAATAAAAGGCTCCAAGTAACACTTTAAGGATTTTAAAGACCTGGAGAAAGAGTGGAAAAATAATGAATAAGAAAGGACAATTGGGCATTAAAGCCTTATCTGGAAGTGTTTCATGTAAACAACTCTACTTAACTGTTGATTGATTTTTTTAGTTTGTAGTGGGTTTGCCAGCAGGGAACATTGGATGCTTTTCTACAGAACCTGAAGGCTAAACAAATGTTATCTGTTTCTTCTCTATTATGGAGATTTGATCAGAAGAGATCATGCTCCTACATCAGAAGACACTCCATACAACACAAGCAAGGAATTGTTTATTTATTTGTTTTGTCGAGTACATATTAGATAATATATATAAGTATAAGCATGAATTGAATATTTAAAATGAATACAATTAAAGGGAACATTAGGACATAGGCACGCTGGTGCTCTTATGTATCCCCCTTACAGACCTCTTAGGAATGGGGTGAGGTCAATTGTAGATAGTCTTTGGTTAAAGCTTTGGGGATTTTAGGAAGAGACCACAGAGTTAGGTAGTGCATTCCAGGCATTAACAACTCTGTTACTGAAGTCATATTTTCTGCAGTCAAGATTGGAGCGGTTCACATTAAGCTTAAATCTATTGTGTGCTCGTGTATTGTTGCGATTGAAGCTGAAGTAGTCTTCAACAGGAAGGACATTGTAACAGATGATTCTATGAGTTAAGCTCAGGTCATGTTGAAGGCAGCGTAGTTCTAACTTTTCTAAACCCAGGATTTCAAGTCTGGTGGCATAAGGTATTTTGTTGTTAGCAGAGGAGTGGAGGACTCTTCTTGTGAAATATTTCTGGATGCGCTCAATTGTATTAATGTCCAATATGCAATGCAGGTTCCAGACAGATGAGCTGTATTCAAGAATTGGTCTAGCAAATGTTTTGTATGTTTTGTTAAATGTTTTGTTAAATCAAGCCTGAAAGCCCAATCAAAAACCATTCTTCTCCCACCTCCTCAATCAAGTCTTGGAGGCGAAGAAGAAACTTCTTTGGTAATTTCACCCTTAATTTGAAGGATAGCATTAGTAGATTGGACAAGTAGGATTTTTTTTTCTTCCAGCGGCTCAGTCCACCCTAATGTTCTAATAAAAGATGTTTTCCTGCTATTGGTCCTTGGCAACTGATATTTGAAGATATGCTCCCTCTAACCCAGAAGTAGCATTGAGGCTTTGAGATTGAAAAACCTTGATAGATCTGCCTTCCGTGAATTAGTCCTTCCCATCCCCTTTTAAAGTCATTCACATTCATATATGGCCATAACCATATCCTGTCATGGTAGACTTTGTAAATTAATTATCCAGTGTGTCAAGAAATACTTCGTTTTATTTCTTCTAAATGAACTTCCAATCGCTTTCATTAAGCAATCCATAATCATATTATTTAGGGAAAGAAATAGAAGTTTCCTTCCCAATCTCTTTGTGCAGGATTTAATCATGTCCCCAAATTTTTAGGTTAAATGTTCTAGCTTTTCTCATAAGCAAAGTGTTCAAATCGCATTTGGGTATATTCTACAATTCTTCCTGCTTTGTTACATTTTTTTTTCCAGGTGGAGCAACTACAGCTCTAGATGCATCTTAGATTTGCTTAAGAGCATTAAAGTGATGGCAGCTTTATTTTCAGTCTTTTTCCATGTGATCTCTAGCATGGAATTTGTATTGTTATGACTGTGGCACACAGAGTAGACATCTTGGTTGGCCCACTATTTACTACAGCCTCAAGATCTTTTTCCAGATAGCTCAGCTCATTAATGTACCATATTTTTCGGAGTATAAGACGCACATTAGTTTTTGGGGAGGAAAATAAGAAAAAAGCTGATTGGCAGGTGGATCAGCCTCCCCCCAATCAGCTGTTCCCAGAGGTGAATTTTAGCAACAGGTTCCTTGGTTGTGAGCTCTGTGCCTTGCTTTTTTTTTTTTTTTTTTGCTTTTTTTTCTGCCTCTGAAACTCTTTCAGAAAAAACTTTTTTCTGCCTCTGAAAGCCTCCGAAACAGAGCTGTTTGGGGCTTTTTTTCTGAAACTCCGTTTTGGATATTTTTTTTTATTTTTTTTTTGAAGCTCCGTTTTGGGCTTTTTTTCTAAGCTCTGTTTCTGGTGCTTTTTTCAGCCTCTGAAATCTACATTTGAGAAGCTGGGTGGGGCTACATTTGGAGTATAAGATGCACCCAGATTTTCACTCTCTTTTTTGGGGGAAAAAGGTGTGTCTTATACTCTGAAAAATAAGGTATATACGGAGTAAAGTATTTTTGCCCCACTTTACACTGTATATGCTAATTAGTTCATTTTCCCATTTGAAAGAGATTCTTATGGGGCTCTTCACAATCACTTTTTATTTTTACACTTCAGAAGTTATCTGTTCTTCCATACAGAAGAACATATGGAACGATTCATCCTCCTGAGGTACAAGTAAAGCACAATAAGATTGCCAACACAAGCAGGAATAAGAAGTCAGTAGTTTATAAGAGAAATTGGGCCTTTCTTAAGATCCAACTAAACTTAGCTACTAATCTTTATGTTTCACGGCAAGCTTTTGATTGAACAGGAAAATATAGGAGCTATATATCTTGGAATTTACTAACACTTTTCTGGAAAGTAATCTTGCTTGTGAGGCAATTCCCCTTAAGACATGACAAATGGTAAATTTTCAGCAACACTAGGATAGTTTATATTTCATGAAATGGGGATGAATGACATTTGTGCACTTCAGGAAGCCTGCACAATGTCTCCAAGGATTATCCTACCTTGGCTACAACTGTTTTTTTTTAAAAATACTTTACAAAAATTCATTCAGTACAATAGTTAACATTTTCAGCAGTGCCTCATTTATGTTTCATTTATGGACATATGGCAGCAACAGTTAGATGTAGATAGATGGGTCCCAAATTGAACAATCCATGGGGCATCCTTACCAGGTTGCACTCTGTGCTACCTATGCAAGGTGAGAATCTGTATCTGCACAGCTAGCCCTTGTAAAAAGATTTTGAAAGCCAGCAAGGAATGTACAGACCACAGGAAAAATAAAATAAATGATTTTTGTACTCTCTCCCTTGAACATCTATTTGTCTGCTGTAAACACAACACAGCTGCTCTGTCATCAGAGCACACAGGCTGGGTGAGAAGGGAAAAAGAAAGCATAGCCCATGGAATCTGGGTTGATATTTTATGACTTTACTCTTTGAAGTTGGTGAGAGTAAATTCATTTTGGAGAGCTTTTTTTTTTAAAAAAAATAGCTAATTGGACCTCACTACAGAAAGATCAGTCAAGGGAAAAACATTTAGGAATGTCTGAAGGTTTTTGCAATAAGGGAAAAATGCATAAAATCCAATAAACTGAAATAACAATGAAATAATAAAAAGTGCTTGGGATACAAAAAGATTAAAACAAAAACAGCCAGGCCTGTGAATATGAACTTCAATATTTTGTTCAAAGTTTCAATGACAACAAAGCAAAGATAGCAACTTGAGCACTAATGGTAGAAAACACATCTATAAGAAGATAATTCACTTGTTCAGAGTCTGAGCCTTTGAATACGCTTACCATCCATATTATAGCCTGATCTTGTTCTAATTAAAGCAATGGTAATGTCCTTCTCTTGACCAACACTACAAGGAGAGAAACATTGTTCCAAAGAGCACTGAACAATTCTCCTTTCAAGTTATGCTGAAGGCTTGGTCTGCAAACAAAGGGACATAAAAGCTTTCATCATTGGGGCACTAGTAATATTAGTAATATGAAATAATATTGGGAGATGCTTCTGTCATCTTTATACCAATGTTGGCTGGCGGCCCCCAGGGGAAGAGCGTTCTCTGTGGGGGCTCCGGCCCTATGGAATGAACTACCTGTGGGACTACGTCTTCTCCCTGATCTTCGGACCTTTAAGTGCGAGCTCAAAACCTTCTTCTTTCACCAAGCAGGGCTGGCCTAATGATAAAGTTTAATTTGAGGGTTTTTAGTGGGTTTTTTTTAAGGGGTTTAATTTATTTAGTAACTTTTACTTAGTAATTTTAATAGTCAGCTTATCGAATTAGTTTTTTAATGAATTATTGTATTTTAAATATTTTGATATCTATGTTTCATCCATGCTGTACACCACCCTGAGTCCTTGGAGAAGGGTGGCATAAAAATACAAAAAATAAATAAATAAATAAATACTGCTGAAACTAAAGCCAAAATTCAGATGAATCTACTGTAGTATCACCTTTATTGGAGCCCCTTTCACAACATTCATCTTTGATATTTTCTCTGTTTCAAAAGCTAAGTAGATAGCAAATACATTTGTAGGTTACATGACAGAAGTTTGGGTCGGGGATTCCCAGCTGTGCAATAAAAGAAAACACAAAGGTTTGGCAAAAGTGCTAATCTTGAAGGCTTTCTAATTGCTTATCGTACTCCAACAGTGCAAGGTATTGAAACCTTATTTCCATCCGTAGAAAAGCAGCAGGGATTCTCTGCAAGAGAACTGAATCTGAAAAAGAAGAGGTAATTTTGCTCACAATAGTAAATAGCATGTGGCGCTATTGGATCTCCTACTTATTTGATGGGAATTTTGAGCCTGATGTTTCAAACTCTCAGGTTAAATGTATTGTATATGACCAAATCTTACCTTACAGAAATGCCACTGGGGTAAAAAGCTGGGACAATCTCCGAGTTCTCAACTGCTCAGAAATTAAATAAATATGAATAACATTATTATTGGAAAAATAATAATGTAAAAACTGTTTGAGGGAATCTCTATAAAAATAATTCATTTGTTTCTGAACGGTCGTATCTTTTTCTATGTCTGAAACATTGGGGAAATTAAAAACATGGCATTTCCAAATCATCTAACTGTTGGGAATATAATAATAGTAATACAGCAGTGGATTTCACATATTCTTACTACCGGCTCGCTGCGCACCCACACACCTTCTGCGCATGCGTTTTGCTCAAGCACACACATTCCCGCGCATGTACCCGGCCTTGAAAACGTGGCTAAACAGGACGGCATTACACCAGGGTGAGTGAGTGGGCCCACCTGCAGTTGCCGCTACTGGTTCACCTGAACTGGTCTGAACCAGCTGAATACCACCTCCGTATAAATGTATATTATTATTATTAATGTATTTTTAAAAGGAAAATTAAAAAAAAAGGCTAGAACTATTTAGGTCCCAGCACTGGAGACTTTTTTATCCTGAAGAAACATCTGCACAGGGTTTCCATCATCTTAAACAGCTTTCCAAACAATTTATTTTATTTATTTTATTTATTTATTTTGTCACAACAATATATGTAGGTATCATACAAAAAAGATTATATAGTATATAAACACATATATGAGTAAATATAAGGAGATATAAGCATATATATAGGAAGAAGAAAAGAAAAACAATAGGACAGGAACGGTAGGCACGTTTGTGCGCTTATGCACGCCCCTTAATTCATTACAATAATAATAATACAATTCATTTAATAATAATAATAATACAATTCATATAATAATAATAATACAATTCATATAATAATAATAATACAATTCATTACAACAACACCAAATCAAGAGATTTGGATTATTGGACTGAATAGGAAAACTACAGTATTGTGCAGTAGTTTATTAGTATTTGTATGCATAACCATCCATGACTACTCATGATGATTAAAAATGACTCACCCTCCCTTGTCTCCACTCTACCCCATAGATGTTATATTGCTCGCTTCCAGAAACAAGGTTTTTATGGCTCTTTAAAGACTGACAAATTTATTATCATGTATGCTTTGTCACTTAGGAGGAATTCAATCCACTTCTGCAGACAATAAATACATTACGCTAGTCTTTAAAGTGTTGCTAGGTTCTTCATTGTTTTGCTACATAACTCAGTCCTTTGGAAAATGCTTTCGTATCTTTTTTTTTCTTCATTCTGACAGACGAACACAAGTCGAGAACTTGGAGCTGCATGAAATAAAACACTGCTATAAGTTGCTTCAAATGATCTTATATTTGAAGATCAAATATAATCTTACGTGTTTATATGTAAGATTATAAACATGTAATACATGTTTAATGTATTAGGGAAATCGTTAAATATAGACCTGGAGAATAATCATATTTTAACATATCTAATGTTTATTCTATATACATGTACATGCAAATAAAATAAAATCTAGATTTTTATCCTGGAAAATCCCTGTCTTTTTGGACTAGACTAGGGGTTGGCAACCTTAAACCCACAAAGAGCCACCAAGGTCCTAACCGGAAGCACCCGTTCAATTCTGGGGCCGACCGGAAGTCCAGTTCCCTCATCATAGTCTCCTCCTAGCGCAGCATCCTTTTTCCTCTGTTGAGCAGAAGTCAGTTCCCCCACCATAGAGTCGCCTCCTAGCGCAGCATCCTTTTTCCTCTACCTGTCCTAACTGAAAGCCCTATCAACTGTGGAGCCGAGCAGCCACAAGGAGCCACAAGAGAAGGATGAAAGAGCCACATGCGGCTTCAGAGCCGTGATTTGCTGACCCCTGGACTAGACCATAATATAAGAACCAAAACATAAGTCCAGCCTTAGCCTATACAAAAATGTGCATCCTTTAGAATTTCATAAAGCCTTCATAAGGGGTCAAGAACAAATCATTATATTTTGATTCCTCACAAAAATATAGCTGAATCTGGAAGGGGTTGTGAGAAGAAGTTTAGGAGACAGGAGGAAGAGCTGTAATCAGGGAATTAGTTAGTTAAGATCAGGGGTGAAATGCTCCCGATTTGGACCGGATTGCCTGATCCGGTAAACAATAGCGGCAGGTGGTTCAGAGAACCGGTAGCAAAAATCCCTGCCCCACCCCATGTCCAGCTGAGCTGCGCAATCATCAGAGATTTTTTTTTTACTTTTAAAAGCATTTTTTCTTCGGCCGAAAAAATGCTTTTGAAAGTAAAAAAGAAAAAAAGCCTCTGATGAGCGCGCAGCTCAGCTGGGATCATCAGAGCCTTTTAAAAGCATTTTTTTCTACAAACTCTTCAGCTGGGGAAAAATGCTTTTAAAAGGCTCTGACAATCCCAGCTGAGTTGCCTGATCTTCAGAGGCTTTTAAAAGCATTTTTTACAACTTCTTCAGCAGAAGGGGTTGTAGAAAAAATGCTTTTAAAAGTAAAAAAGAAAAAAGTTGGCCACGCCAACCCAGTCACATTACCCCCCCACACACACACCAAGCCATGCCCACAGAACTGGTAATAACAAATTTTACATTTCACCACTGGTTAAGATATATCTCTGCCCATAAAAAGAACAGAGGTAGAGAAAGTGTCTCAGAAGAGACCCTTTGTAATTCTCTGGGAAGTAAAAGCAAGGGAGGGGAGAAGTACTTTCAGAGTTGCAAGACTGTGTTACTATAATCTTACAATAATGGTAGTTTTTACGGTCAGTAGTGCTCAATAATACCATACAATAATGGTGGTACTTACACTTCAGGTTTTCTATCTGGACTACGTTAAAAGGCTCACAGATTCCCTCTGAAGCAGTGTGAAATTCTGCAAATGGGTCATGGGGAGTATATACAAAAGTTGCTTCATGGACGAAGGATGGTGTGTGGGGTTGTGTGGGGATAATTGAAAGGTTGTTTTGCAAGTCAGGTGTTGTGTCTTGTCCGCTCTCACCGCAGCCGGGGTCTGCTTATCTGCTCCCGAACACGGAGGAATGTATGCCTCCCGGCCCCAGTTCTGGCTCCATGCCCAGACAAGCTGCAGAGGAGGGGGCACCTCCCGGTCCCAGCCCTGGCTCCATGCCCAAGCAGGCTGCAGAGGAGGGAGCACCCCCCGGCCCCAGCCCTGGCTCCATGCCCAGGCAAACGGAGCAGCTAGACCCCTCCCCCTCCTCCACAGCATGTGAGCCTGAGGAAAGTTTACTTCCAACAACAGCTGATTGGAGTGACCCTCACATCAGAAGATTGGATAGGCGGAGGCAACAGAAGGAAGGGAGGGGCAGGCCTTAATGAGTGCTGAGTCATGAAGCCACACCCCATGGCCTACATAAAGGATCTGCTTTCTGGCAGTCTCTGAGTCAGGCAAAGTCGAACTTATCTTGCTGAAGTCACTTACTGGTCTCCTGCCTGCTCTGAGGACTTTGCTAGGACTTTGGGCAGAGCTGCAGAGGCAAGCCTGATTCGGATTTCCCTGACCCGGCCGTCAGCGGAGAAGTGGGACACGACATCAGGAAGGTTGTGCATGGAAGTGATACAGGTTGAACAGGGGGGTCTGGAGGCGTATGGGTGGGTGAATGGGTGCTGAGGGGTACGAAGGGGCACACAAGGGTTCGAGGGAGGTTCAGAAAGTGTGCGCAGGGGTGTTAGGTGAGAAAATATCTCTGAAATGATCCAGTGGATCATGGGCTGTCTAGTTACTACTATTATTATAAAAAAACCAAGACAGCCTTTTATTGATCTCAGTATCAGGTTTCTCCATGGACATTATGATTTACTTTGGAAACACTTATGACAATGTTTTGCTATTGTCTTTTTTCTAAGATACTATATACCATAAATTCACAATCTAGCATGCCGCTCTAAGATTTTGGAGTGGTTTTCCTTCCAAGGAGCATACTGTATAGGCTTCATCCTAGTTGATTTTTAAGGTAAGCTACCCATTATATGATACTGATAATACATAAGGGAGGGGGGAAGACACATGCTGATTTTTAAAAGACATATCTGCTCTACTGCAGAACTGAAGGAGCCTAGCAGCTTCAACATGCAAATCTACATGGGAGATAATCTCTCTCCCATCTGAGTTTCAACAAAGATACTCTTCCATGATTACATTAGGAGAAGGGACGGAGGAAGAGAGAGACAAATCCATGGAATTGTAACATATTGTTACCGGAGCATCAGTCGTATTAGAATCCAGCTTTTTCAATGATCGATAACAAAAGAAATAACATGTAATTGTAAAATTAGAAAATCAGGATAAATTCCTCTGTGAGCTTAATGCAGACTGATTTGGATAACTCCTTAAGCAGTGGTGGGATTCAGCCAGTTCGCACCACTTCGGGAGAACCGGTTGTTAACTTTCTGAGCAGTTTGGCAAACTGGTTGTTGGAAGAAATTATTAGGGCAGAGAACCAGTTGTTAAATTACTTGAATCCCACTACTGCCCTTAAGCGGGTAGTTATCTTGAAACAGTAGTAATTCATTTTTAATGTAATAAAGAAGACTGACTATTCACACACAATTTGTTGCTGGCGTTTTATTAAATCATGTTTTAACAAGATCTATTTTGTGGGGGTATCCAATTCTCTATGTTAATAATCTAACTATGCAATGGGGACAATCTGTTCCACATTACTTGTTGTTGCTTTTT
>NC_080539.1:210249367-210254367 GCF_028640845.1 Ahaetulla prasina
TTTATTTATTTATTTATTTATTTATTTATTTATTTATTTATTTATTTATTTATTTATTTATTTATTTATTTATTTATTTATTTATTTATTTATTTATTTATTTATTTATTTATTTATTTATTTATTTATTTATTTATTTATTTATTTATTTATTTATTTATTTATTTATTTATTTATTTATTTATTTATTTATTTATTTATTTATTTATTTATTTATTTATTTATTTATTTATTTATTTATTTATTTATTTATTTATTTATTTATTTATTTATTTATTTATTTATTTATTTATTTATTTATTTATTTATTTATTTATTTATTTATTTATTTATTTATTTATTTATTTATTTATTTATTTATTTATTTATTTATTTATTTATTTATTTATTTATTTATTTATTTATTTATTTATTTATTTATTTATTTATTTATTTATTTATTTATTTATTTATTTATTTATTTATTTATTTATTTATTTATTTATTTATTTATTTATTTATTTATTTATTTATTTATTTATTTATTTATTTATTTATTTATTTATTTATTTATTTATTTATTTATTTATTTATTTATTTATTTATTTATTTATTTATTTATTTATTTATTTATTTATTTATTTATTTATTTATTTATTTATTTATTTATTTATTTATTTATTTATTTATTTATTTATTTATTTATTTATTTATTTATTTATTTATTTATTTATTTATTTATTTATTTATTTATTTATTTATTTATTTATTTATTTATTTATTTATTTATTTATTTATTTATTTATTTATTTATTTATTTATTTATTTATTTATTTATTTATTTATTTATTTATTTATTTATTTATTTATTTATTTATTTATTTATTTATTTATTTATTTATTTATTTATTTATTTATTTATTTATTTATTTATTTATTTATTTATTTATTTATTTATTTATTTATTTATTTATTTATTTATTTATTTATTTATTTATTTATTTATTTATTTATTTATTTATTTATTTATTTATTTATTTATTTATTTATTTATTTATTTATTTATTTATTTATTTATTTATTTATTTATTTATTTATTTATTTATTTATTTATTTATTTATTTATTTATTTATTTATTTATTTATTTATTTATTTATTTATTTATTTATTTATTTATTTATTTATTTATTTATTTATTTATTTATTTATTTATTTATTTATTTATTTATTTATTTATTTATTTATTTATTTATTTATTTATTTATTTATTTATTTATTTATTTATTTATTTATTTATTTATTTATTTATTTATTTATTTATTTATTTATTTATTTATTTATTTATTTATTTATTTATTTATTTATTTATTTATTTATTTATTTATTTATTTATTTATTTATTTATTTATTTATTTATTTATTTATTTATTTATTTATTTATTTATTTATTTATTTATTTATTTATTTATTTATTTATTTATTTATTTATTTATTTATTTATTTATTTATTTATTTATTTATTTATTTATTTATTTATTTATTTATTTATTTATTTTTTAAAACAAAAGGCTACCGTTGCTACACCACTCCATCAACTCCTGGGATAGACAACCACGTGGACTTGGGAATGAAAGGAGGACAACGCATTTACGGCTGTGAAAGAACTACTTTCATCTGACAGCGTAAATAAATAAATAAATAAATAAATAAATAAATAAATAAATAAATAAATAAATAAATAAATAAATAAATAAATAAATAAATAAATAAATAAATAAATAAATAAATAAATAAATAAATAAATAAATAAATAAATAAATAAATAAATAAATAAATAAATAAATAAATAAATAAATAAATAAATAAATAAATAAATAAATAAATAAATAAATAAATAAATAAATAAATAAATAAATAAATAAATAAATAAATAAATAAATAAATAAATAAATAAATAAATAAATAAATAAATAAATAAATAAATAAATAAATAAATAAATAAATAAATAAATAAATAAATAAATAAATAAATAAATAAATAAATAAATAAATAAATAAATAAATAAATAAATAAATAAATAAATAAATAAATAAATAAATAAATAAATAAATAAATAAATAAATAAATAAATAAATAAATAAATAAATAAATAAATAAATAAATAAATAAATAAATAAATAAATAAATAAATAAATAAATAAATAAATAAATAAATAAATAAATAAATAAATAAATAAATAAATAAATAAATAAATAAATAAATAAATAAATAAATAAATAAATAAATAAATAAATAAATAAATAAATAAATAAATAAATAAATAAATAAATAAATAAATAAATAAATAAATAAATAAATAAATAAATAAATAAATAAATAAATAAATAAATAAATAAATAAATAAATAAATAAATAAATAAATAAATAAATAAATAAATAAATAAATAAATAAATAAATAAATAAATAAATAAATAAATAAATAAATAAATAAATAAATAAATAAATAAATAAATAAATAAATAAATAAATAAATAAATAAATAAATAAATAAATAAATAAATAAATAAATAAATAAATAAATAAATAAATAAATAAATAAATAAATAAATAAATAAATAAATAAATAAATAAATAAATAAATAAATAAATAAATAAATAAATAAATAAATAAATAAATAAATAAATAAATAAATAAATAAATAAATAAATAAATAAATAAATAAATAAATAAATAAATAAATAAATAAATAAATAAATAAATAAATAAATAAATAAATAAATAAATAAATAAATAAATAAATAAATAAATAAATAAATAAATAAATAAATAAATAAATAAATAAATAAATAAATAAATAAATAAATAAATAAATAAATAAATAAATAAATAAATAAATAAATAAATAAATAAATAAATAAATAAATAAATAAATAAATAAATAAATAAATAAATAAATAAATAAATAAATAAATAAATAAATAAATAAATAAATAAATAAATAAATAAATAAATAAATAAATAAATAAATAAATAAATAAATAAATAAATAAATAAATAAATAAATAAATAAATAAATAAATAAATAAATAAATAAATAAATAAATAAATAAATAAATAAATAAATAAATAAATAAATAAATAAATAAATAAATAAATAAATAAATAAATAAATAAATAAATAAATAAATAAATAAATAAATAAATAAATAAATAAATAAATAAATAAATAAATAAATAAATAAATAAATAAATAAATAAATAAATAAATAAATAAATAAATAAATAAATAAATAAATAAATAAATAAATAAATAAATAAATAAATAAATAAATAAATAAATAAATAAATAAATAAATAAATAAATAAATAAATAAATAAATAAATAAATAAATAAATAAATAAATAAATAAATAAATAAATAAATAAATAAATAAATAAATAAATAAATAAATAAATAAATAAATAAATAAATAAATAAATAAATAAATAAATAAATAAATAAATAAATAAATAAATAAATAAATAAATAAATAAATAAATAAATAAATAAATAAATAAATAAATAAATAAATAAATAAATAAATAAATAAATAAATAAATAAATAAATAAATAAATAAATAAATAAATAAATAAATAAATAAATAAATAAATAAATAAATAAATAAATAAATAAATAAATAAATAAATAAATAAATAAATAAGGCAAAATGCGTATCCGGTGCCAGTAGTGCAACATCTGCTGCATTCATTGGGAAAGGGCAATCCAAAAGCTGGATTTGGCGCAGGCCTACCAGCAATTATCCGTGGATGATGCCACCGCTGAGGCCCAAACAATTGTAACCCACCGGGAGGCATTCAAATGCAAATGGCTGCAATTTGGAATGAGTGTGGCCCCAGGGTTATTCCAAAATATGATGGAACATTTGCTGCAGGGAATCCCTGGGATGGTCTCATACTTCGATGATGTCCTCATATCAGGAGAATCAATCAAACAACTAATGGCCAGGTTAAAGGAAATATTGAGGAGGTTCCAAAAGAAAGGACTCAAAGTTAAAAAGGAAAAATGTAAAATTGGTGTTAAACAAGTTAAGTGCTACCTAATTGACGGATCAGGAATCCACCCCACCAACTCCAAAATAAAAGCCATAAAAGATGCCCCAACTCCAAAGAACAAAATGGAATTACAAGCCTCTTTGGGACTGTTGAATTTTTATAGTATCTTTTTAAAACAAAAGGCTACCGTTGCTACACCACTCCATCAACTACTGGGATAGACAACCACGTGGACTTGGGGATGAAAGGAGGACAACACATTTACGGCTGTGAAAGAACTACTTTCATCTGACAGCGTCCTCATACAGTACGCCGAAACTCTCCCTCTACTGCTGCCCCCTTTGGAATCGGAGCCATTCTCAGTCACAGACTCCCAGATGGATCAGAGGCTACTATAGCATATTATCCCCAGCTGAGAAAAAATATAGTCAGCTGGGCAAAGAAGCGCTAGCTGCTGTAGCTAGAATAAAGCCTTTCCATGAATACATCTATGGACGAAGATTTGAACTCATCACTGACCACAAACCACTCCTGGGCCTCATCATAGAATACCAGCAAACTCTAATTTTTATGTCCCCCAGACTAACAAGATGGTTCATCTTCCTAACGGGATATAATTATAAACTAGTACACCGACCCAGAAAGGACATCAGCAACACAACGCCCTCAGCTGGTGCCCAATACTGGTACTTGTGGAGGACCCCGTGCCAGCTGCCCACGTCATGCTGATAGACCTGGACAAGACCAGCCCCATCACATCCACAGAGATTTCAGAACACACCAGAAATGACAAGGTATTGTCTAAAGTATTGAACTGGGTGTTGAGACGGTGGTCAAAAGAAAAAGTGGGACACAAATTTACAAACTTTGAAAACAGACAGCTCGAATTATCACCATTGAAGGGGTGCCTGCTATGGGGGAAGAAAGTGGTAGTACCCCAGAGCCTACAAAAACAAGTATTA